>NC_139982.1:9144696-9202196 GCF_963993115.1 Abramis brama
ATGTTCACTCGGCTCATCGTCAGCGAAAATCGCTTGGGTGTGAACTTGAAAAACGCTGGCAAATAACGCGCGCCGATATTTGTCCCGGTGTGTACTGCCCTTAAGTCTTGAATTTAATCAACATTTAATGTTGTTGCCAGTGAGGGCATAGTTACCAGTTCATTATTCCCGTCACTCAATAAATAACAAAATGTTGTGGTATGTTTGTGAAAAGCCGTTTGATTTCAATTCCAGAAAAACTGAGGAGACTGTCACAAATGTTAACTGAGCCTCTCACCACTAAGCACAACTTAGTTAGTGGGCTTTTCGCCTCGTCCTCTGTTACAGTTTTAAACTGTAATGCGGACAAGACCGTAATGTCAAGGGCGCATTGATGCACGGCTTTCTATGGGGTAAAGCAGGGGCTGGCGGCACAATAACATTAATAAAACATAAAAGAATCGACAAAGCCCTGCTGGAACCAGACTCTAACGTCATACATGAGCCACTCTTTGGTTCGGTAACAACCAGATCCAGCCAGTCTTCCACCTGTCACTCAGGCATTACAGCTGCTGTCGGTTAATTTGACGGATGAACTTTCTCCTCGACTTTTGTCGATAAGACTTTTTATTTACGTGGCCTTCTTTTAGGCTACTATACAAACATGATGTTAGAAACTATTAGATGTGGTGTGAGTAAATTACCTCATCCAGATGTATTTTAATAATTCCAGAAGCATTGACTTTTGAACCAGAACCAGTCATTTGAAACAATTAAACGTTTTTCTTTTTTGTTTTTCTTTTGTTTCTTTTGAAAATAACGGTGCATATAAAATTACATCAGCAATTTACTAATTAGCAAATAAAATCATGAACATGGCTGTTCATAAAAAAAAAGATATATCTTAAAGACCTTATTTATCATATCTTTTAGTTTTTAATACTTTAATGTTTTAATCACAAATATATATGTTTGGTAGTTTTTAACCACTATTTCATAGTGTATATACTGTATATGCAAGTAGTTTTATAGGCTACTGAAAGTTGACATTGTAGTATAACAGTAACATAATGGTACATTTACTCAGCCATGAAGATGGAGAGGACAATGAAGAGCAGGTGAAAGAGAATAACAAAGCAGGCCAAGAGAACAGGTAGGAATGGACCACACAGGATTTTATTACTAAATATATCAGATTGCAGATAAGAGTATTTCAGACTTAAGGTATTAATATTGTGAAATATCTGGTCCGTTCAGGCTACGTCTACATTAATCCGGATACATTTGAAAACAGCGTTTTCATTTATAAATGCTCTCCGTCCACACTGGTGTTTTCAGGCGTTTTCAGATGTTTCAGTGTGGATGAGAAACTTCTGAAAAACACCTGAAAACGCTAAATTCACCTTTACTTGCATGTGTAAAACCCCACAAAAGCTCAGTGAAATGATTCAGATGGAAACATAAATAATGAAGTTATCGCGCAATTCTTCTGACAGGATAATTTTATTTAGTAAAATATCTCATGATTCACTGATGCGTCCAGGTCGCACGCAGTCATCATATGTTTGGTCTAAAACGCTGAAACTGCTCTCATGTATTGCCGCAGGACAGCAAATGTGAGTACATTCTGTTATCTTTGCAGTGATATGAAGAGTGTGCAATGTAGAATATGTTTAGCAACAGTGTGAAAGTGAATAGCACATAACAGGCACAATACTGGTATAAACATGAATATCTATTGGTACAATATGCGTCACATGACTAAATTTACGTCATCGTTTTGAACTACCACCGGTTTCACAGTCCACACTACAACGAGAAAACGGTGAAATGGCAAATGTATCCACTTTGGAGTGCGTTTTCAAAAAAAGCTTAGTTTTCATTAATAAAAACGCTGTCTCAGTGTGGACGGAAGGTCAAAACGGAGAGAAAAATATACAGTACGTTTTCAAACGAAGAGATAGTGTGGACATAGCCTCACTCAGCGATGAAGAAGAAGAGCACAGAGAGAAAACAAATGAGTCAAGAGCCGGTGAAGAGAACAGGAACTGTCACTCAAGGTATTTTGACTTAGAGGGGTCATACTTTTTTTATATGTTCTCTGAGGTACACTTATAATGCAAGTACAGTTTTTGTGCACCAGAAACTCATAATATTGTAAAATAATATAATTTTCTCCCTGTCTCTGACTGAAAAAGTCTGCTTATGATTGAGAGAGTGTGGCCAAGGGTGAAAAGCAGGCATCTGTCTTTCTAAAGACATGTAAATGTATTTTGGCTCTTGTCATTACACAATGACCTCTTATTTATCAAAACATCAAGTAAAATTGGATTCCTCATGTCATGACCACTTTAAACAATATTAAGAAACATTACAAATTAGGGATTGCTTATTTGTTGTTTTTTTTGTTGTTTTTTTCTGGTCCATTTACTCAGCCATGAAGATGGAGAGGACAGCAGAGAAATGATAGAAAATGAGTTCAGAGCAGGTGAAGAGAACAGGTAGGAATGGACCAGGATTTTATGACTTATATCAATGACAATATCAATAATCATTGCAGATTAAGGTATTGCAGAGGTATGCATTTTGTGAAACATCAGTTTTGTTTTCTCAGTGGTGAAGATGAAGAGCACAGAGAGAAAGTAAATGTCTCTAGAGCAGGTCAAGAGAACAGGTAGGACTAGCCACGCAGGATATTACGAATTACAGAACATTACAGATTAGGGTTGTAGACTCAGTTATTGGTTTGTCTGGTAAAAATCCAACGCATGGAAAGATGGAGAGCCACATCCTCAAAATGACATAAGAGGATAGGAGATAGATATAACAGGAGAATGCAGAGATGCAACAGAGGAGGTAACAGAGGAAAGACCTTCCTCAGAGCACCCATCAGACTGGCCTGCACCCCATCACATTATTGACACTTTTAGGCAAAAACTGACTGAGAAATGGCCTTTGAAATGTCCTGATGGGCCATATCCTAGATCAGAGAAGAGTAACAGGCACTTTTCTAAAGCTTATTGTTATTGCTTATTATGAAATGGGGAGAGAATTGAGCGAGACTGGTTGTTGTATTCCATGAAATCAAATGAAGTGTATTGCTTTGCATGTAAATTATTCGGTGGAGCCAAAGCATGTGACAAACGGCTTGTGTTGGGATACAACAACTGGCAATGTCTATCAAAAACACTACAGCATCATGAAACAAGTAACCATCATATAGATGCAGTTAGGAAGAACAATTGACAGTGAATTGCAAAAGGTGATTGCAGCAGAAAAGTCCCGCATTGACAAGAGTGATTGACTGCATTCTTTTTTTAGCTTAAAGAAACTTGGCCCTGAGAGGGAAGAAAGAACAATTGGGGAACGCTAAAAATGGCAATTTCCTTGGCTTAATTGAGCATCTAAGACAAACATCTTCCAAAAAAGTATTATCTAACCTGTCGTGGTGTACTCAAAATAAGTTTTTGCTAAATCTGTGTATATCTGCATGCATGGTCAGCAAAATCTGTATGCTCATAACAAATATTTTGCTGTTGAATTTGACTGCACTCCTGACACTTCAAAACAGGAGCAGGCCTCTGTTATAATAAGATATGTCCACACAGATGAAGTGTGCAGGAATCATCTGTTGGTTTCACTGCTGTGAAGGACACAACTGGTCAGGGCCTAGCAGAGAAACTGATTGAAGTGATTGAGAAGAATTTAGGATTGGAGTTAAGGAATTGTCGTGGACAGAGTTATGACAATGGCTCCAATATGAGCGGGATTAAGAAAGGGGTCCAAGCTTTGATTCTAGACAAAAACCCAGAGGCATTATTCATTCCTTGTTGTAGCCACAGCCTTAATCTGCTTTTGTGTGATGCAGCATCTTCTAACAGAGAATGTTTAACTTTCTTTGGCACTCTTCAGAGATTGCATACAATCTTCTCCTCTTCAGTCAAGAGATGGGACATCAGGTGGGAGGCAAAACTGGATTCTGTTAAAGCCTTGCGCTTTCAGCTGGGGGAGCTCTGGATGCCTTGGAAAAGCTTGAAAAAGTGTCTAAAGATGGTCAAATTACATCAGAGGCTAAATCACTATCCGAAGAAATTGTGTGCATGGAATTTCTTGATTTCTTGTGTTTGTCAAATTGGTATGACATTTTGTCTGAGATCACACATGTAAGTGTGGCCGAACGGTTACCAGCAAGACAGGAGTCAGACTAATTTAAGGAAATAATTTTTAATATAATATTTGGTTGTCGACTACGCCATCTAAGGACTTGCACCCTAAGAAATCATTATAAGCCACCGGCTTTTATCTACACAAAGCACACAGGTTCGTTGTCAGCAAGTAACTGGACAGAGTCATGAGTTCTACAAAGAGACACTTTATTCAACAAACTTGCAGAATTGCAACTGAATTGAATGCTAGCACAGAGGAAAATTATCAATAAATCAATAAAATGTTTCCAAATGAGCCAAGAAATTATGTGGAATAATTTTTATCATGTGCCATCAAAATGTTTTGCACAGGGTTATGAATGTCTTCAAATCAATAGATTCCTCGTCATAAATAAGTGCAATGTAAATATTAATAATGACTGAATCAATAATATGTATGATTCTGTCAATAGACTCTTCAGAAATGTGTGTATAATAGCTTAGCATTTCTCAACATGAGGAAGTTGTTTGATAATGTGTTTGTGACTGATCTACAGTCTTCAGGATAATGATTTAAATAGAGAGAGTCGCTTTGCATTGTCAGCACATGCTTCAGTGCTCTGAGAGTGTTTATAGTGCTGTGAGTTTAACACTTCATGACTGAGAGCAGAACAGAACACACTCTTCATCATCACACAAGACTAAACTACAGCAATGAACACAATCAACATCTTCATCTGGACCATTGCACTGTTTATTCAAGGTAAAAACTGACTCTGGATTTGGTGTTTTTGTAAAAGTATATGATGATAATAGTTTTAAACACTAATAGTTTTTCTTTTCTCTTCTTCAGAATCCAGAGGAGTGACTCTGACTCAACCTGAAGTTAAAACTGTCCAACAGAGTCAAACAGCAACAATAGAGTGTAATATAGATGTAGGAATATACAGCGACTACTTAGCCTGGTATCAGCAGAAACCTGGAGAAGCTCCTAAACTCCTGATTAAATATATAAACAGCCGTTATACTGGAACTCCATCTAGATTCAGTGGCAGTGGAACAGCAAGTACTGGACGTGATTTTACTCTGACCATCAGTGGAGTCCAGACTGAAGATACAGGAGATTATTACTGTCAGAGTTTTCACAGTATCAGTGGTAGCAATGTGTTCACACAGTGATAAAGAGTCGTACAAAAACCTCTGTCAGTCAGACGTCACAGTGACTGCACTGATACAGCTGAGAGAAACTGCAGCTGCTGATGGAGGATCACAAACTACACAATATCAATGTTTAGTTCAAAGTTTCTAAAGACTTTAAAAATATACATTTATCGAGAGTAATTTATTTGATATGAAATAAGAGTTAGTGCTGATATTCCTAAACCACAAAACCATTCTGCTGCTCTTTCCTAAACATCCGTGTTTCACGATGCAGGTGAAAATGTGATATTTTGAGTCAAAAGCTTGTTCATATTTTGTTAAAGGCAATTAAAAATGAGTTTCCATTTGTTGGCATGACTAGATTCAGATGTTTAATATAATTGAAGTTGGGTGTCCATCATAGAGATAATCACCATATTTATAATGAAACCATCATATTTAAACACGATATTAATCATGAAATATTAGGGGTTTGATGGGACAGCTTTTCACCTCAACTAGAAATATCACGTTTTAATGTCATGTTTTAATATCGCGAGATCTCGTCACACCCCTAATATTTATTGTTACTGCATTAATGGGATCTCCTTAATCAAAGCTTTCACAATCTTTCATTTTTACCTTTTTTTTTTTCTGTGTTATTAAACAAAAATAAATTTCCTAGTAATTCCTTATAAACAATTTGGTAATACTTGAGTCATTACTGTATTACTGTGATCTTGACTTGAGACATCATGCATTATCTCACACCTTGGCAATAGCATCGCCATTGGCTAGTAAATGTTCTAGTTTACTAATATAGATATAATATAGCTATTTAGATAGAGTGTTAAAGTGCAACAGTGTTTTTTCTATATTCCACCAGGAGCATCAGCAACAGCACCAACTCAGCAGGATTCCCTACAAAAAATGAAGAAAGAAAATGCTTTTTTAAAAGCTAAAATGAAGTTCCTTGAGGATAAATGGAAGGACATTGAAAGTGAGAGAGATTTCCTACGTCGCAGTCTGACCAATACCTTACAACCCGTTATAAGTTATACTTAGTAATGTGTACTACAAATACTGTTGGCTCTTATGAGAAAGTGTTTGATGTTCCTCATTTTTAATCTGCTTTGAATAAATGCGTCTGCTCATAATTGCTACTGTACAGTAAATGGTCATCGCACTTTCACCTCTTGCACATTAAGAATAGCTTTTGACATGTCAAGCCACTGGCATGATAGGAGTCTTCATCTCATACAAGTGTTAAACAAGTGATATTAATGAACTTTACTGTGGAAAATGTACAGAGTCTACATTATAACATATCCTGGCATAAAAGGGTACAGTGTACTGTAGTCTGAGGCCTATCTGTTCTTGTTTTAAAGTTAGATCTTGTGGTGTTCGTTAACAAAGGTAGCAGAATATTTACATTTAACAATGACATCAAAGCTGGTAAATGTGGAAGAAATGAAATGTAATCTGAATATGATTTGGTTTGTATTCCTTATCAGCCTTGTCAGCAAAGGAAGACATGATGGAAGCTCCTGCAAATCCAAATTTGATGATGCTGTATCACAGTCTGGGGTTAGGGTTAGGGTTAGGGTTAGGGTTAGGGTCACGGAAGATGACCTTCACACAGAAAGGGAAAAAAGGCAAAGAGAAGAGGAAAAAAAAACATTGCAAAGTTAACTCCTCGTCCTCCTGTGTCTCATCATCCTCATCCTCATCTCAGTCCTCTTCATCCCCTGTACCCTGTAAATCCTGTCATGGTCGAACAAAACAGGAAGCAATAGCAGGTACTCAAAGCGTTTATTAGGCTCAAATGGTCACACAAAACAGTTCAGTTCAGGGAGGGCGGCGACTCAGGCTCGTGCAGGGACTTGATGGTCTGTGGTGCGCTGGTGCAGTGATGGTGAAGAATCCCAATCCCGGTGCTGGAGTGTGGTGAACCCAATGACGAAGAACACGAACGGCAGGAAGACAAGGCAAGGCGAACACAGACACGGCAACTCCACGGGAACACAGACACGGCAAATCACAGGACCTCAACAAACAATCCGACACTGGAACAGAGAATGGTGTGAGTATATATAGGGAACGGAAATGAATCGCAGCTGTGAACAGTGATTGTGATGATGATGATTATCAGCTGGAGCGCTGACAGACACGTGAGCGGGACAACGCCCACTCACACATAAACAAACATAGACACGAGACAAGAAGGAAACATTCAACAACCGTGAGAAATCCAGCAAACACGAATGCAAACAAAAAGCAGAAATTCACAAGAGGAATGTATTTTAGATGTGCTTACAGTAATCGTTGAGTACAGTAGGGGTGTAATGGCTCAGATTACTCACGGTTCTGGTTTTATCACGGTTTTAGGGTCACAGTCTCGGTACAGTTCGGTATGTGCTAAGTTCAGAAAATCATAGGACAATTGAGGCTTTTTATTCGTTTGAATAACTAAATTAATGCTAGGTCTGACTATATAAGTGACTATATTCTGATTATAAACTAAGTATTACACTATTGATGCTGTTAAAGCTTCCTCAGAACATTGAAGATACCGACACATCAACAAGTGACATTTCACCGAAAGTTTTCCGGCTGGCTTATATTATGCGGATGTTCTTACGAACGTTACGTGCATGTGGTCAGTTGTCAAATAAAAACAAAGAAAACAAGAACAAATAATCAAACGACAAACAAGAGCACAAATGAATACAGTAGAACAAAGATACAAATAAAATAAGCAATGCTTTTCGGGTTGATCAGGTGTCTAACTGTAGTGTTCGGGTACAGAAATTTAATCAAGTAATCAAATCTAAAAAATAACACTGCATATTAGAGGTCTACACGGGTCCAAAAATTCGTGCCCGAACCCGAAGAGACCCGTAATGTGCTGCACCGAACCGACCCGGACCCGTCTATTATTTCAAAAGCTGGACCGGACCCGTGTAGATCCGAGAAATGCCATAAATGTACTACCCGGACCCGACCTGGACCCATCTATTATTTGAAAGCTGGACCCGAACCCGGCGGGAAGACACAGAACCGACTGGACCCATTTGTCACATATTCCACACAAGTTGTGAAAAATGAAACTTTTTGTCTTACCTAATTTTAGTAGTCGTCGTCTCCCTTCCTTGCACCTGACTGACTGTGATGCATTACAATTCTCTGACAAGAAAGTTGTATCTGTCACGGTGACAGATGACAAATGCAACTTTGCAGATTTGCATTTCGACCCGAGTTAACTTTGACTGTTTGCCCTTTTGAACTATAATAGCGATTGCTCGTTTAGTGCCATGTCCACTGACATTAGCATTATTTATTTGCTATCATCTCTGTGCTTTCTGCGCTGAGTCTGACCACCAAAACTTTAAGATTAAACAAGACATATACTGGGAACATATACTGGGATTAAATGTATACATACTGGGAACTATATTTTCAGAAGGCGAAGCACTGCTACTTCTGAGGAGTGATTTACTCCAACTCTGAGGCTCTCTCTGCTCCTCACCACGGGGCTTCTCAGGCGCTGAGAGTAAATCACTCCGCAGAAGTAGCAGTGCTTCGCCTTCTGAGAATATAGTTCCCAGTATGTATACGGTTAGAAGATGGCTGTGTCTCATGTGACCTTGTTATTTGGACACGCTGTGACTATACAAATCACAACATGTGAATAGGGAAATGTTGGCGTTATTTTGTCACTTATTGGGAGCAGTATGCTAGCTGGAGCCATTTACCTCCAGTCTTTGTGCTAAGCTAGGCTAGCAGTGTGTGCGTCAGACAGAGTTACGGCACGCACGGAGATGAGAAGGGTATGTATGGACTTAACTAACTTTGGGGGATACAGGGAATAAACTAAAGTCCCAAAAAGTCGGCGTGTTCCTTTAAACAGACCCGGGACCCGAAGTAATAGATTGGTATCCGATCCGGACCCAGCTGACCATTTAAAATATAGACAGGTCTCGGGTGCTTTGTGTAGACCTCTACTGCATATAAACTTAATTGTATAAATTAAATAAAGATTAAAAGATCATTAAGATCATTATTGAAGTGAAGGGGTGGATTTTGGAATAAACTGCAGCTTCAGTGTATATGTAATGAGTGATTATAATCAAGGTATTAATCAATATTTTTCCTTCTAAATATCATGAGTTGAATTACTACTCTAGGCTTATGAGATTTTACTTTGTTATAGAAGTTCCCAGTGTGATTCCTGAAATGTTCTTCTCCTGTATTCTCTAATGTCTGTATTTGATATGAATGCAGTAACAGTGCTTGCTCATTTAGCCCGGTGTCCAGAAATGAAATATGGAAAGATGTTTTGTTTGAGAAAGGTCTTCAACGTGTCAATACATTCATCTGTTTTTCTGGGGTACCCTGACAACTATGGTCACAGGGATCATTGAAGTCTATGGGCCCTATCTTGCACCCAGCGCAATTGACTTTGTACACCGACGCATGTATCATTCCTATTTTGCACCCGCGCAAAGCGCGCTTTTCCCTCCACAGAAGCACGTCGCTAAACTAGGGAATGAACTTGCGCTCCCTGGGCGGTTCAGCGCAAAAAAGGAGGCGTGTTCCGGCGCAAACGTTCCTTCATGCTATTTTGCAGGTTTAGAAAACAATTGCGCCACTAACCAGGAAAAAATAGTTTAAAGTCAGTGGCGCGTTGCCCATGTTATTCATAAGCTATTGTAAGGGTGCATGCTTGGCCATAATCAACGTGTTCACAATGCGCACTTTGATTCTCTCATCTACACAGAAGCAGCAGTTTTCATTTTTGCAAATCATACATTATTACGATAGATAGATAGATAGATAGATAGATAGATAGATAGATAGATAGATAGATAGATAGATAGATAGATAGATAGATGATAGATAGATAATTTATTATAAAAGCATACATCTAGCTTACACATTTACCCAAATTATCATACGCCTTTTTAACCGAAGTTAATTTGGGTGGGTTTCTCCATCCCCAACGTCCCTGACGAGAGCGTTGCTCTCCTCGGCTGTGAACCGCTGCTGGCGTGCGCCTGGCAAATCCGCCGTTATGATAGGAATCCGCTTTAGAACAAGCGCGTCTGCTCTTAAAGGGAATGTGAGATGACGCTCTGATTGGTTTATTTCACGTTACGCCCAAACCACACCTATGAGTAATGAAGCTCTTCAGACCAACCCATTTTAGATTTGCGCCGGGCGCAAGAGTCATTTATCCCGCCGGGAAAATAGCAACAGCGCCAAGACCCGCCCACAAAGTTACTTGCGCTTTGCGCTTTGACACTTGCGTTTCAGATCGTTAAAATAGGGCCCTATAGTTTTAAGGTACACTGTGTAGGAATTTCTCCCATCTAGTGGTGAAATTGTATTTTGCATTCAAACGAATAGTGCTCTCTAGCGCCTCACTTTTACGGAAACTAACTACGGTAGCCATTATGAAAATGGAAGGTCCTAGAAAAAAATATTAAGTGTTCATTTGTAGATGTGTATGTTACTTGTGTTAAAAAAAGATTCATCTAACTTAATTTTTTTTTTAATAATTGGGCCAAAACCAAAATGTGTTAGGCTGTGCCCCGCTCTCCCCTACTAAGAAAAGTACTGGGTAATATAAGGTAACTACATGGGTTCAGGGTTAGTAACTAGTTATTACCCAGTTATTTCAATTTCAAGTACATAGTAAGAACATGGGGAACAGGACTGTAAATTAAAAAGCTACTGACTATCAAACATTGTTTAGTGTGGAATGATAAAACACAGTTCAATTATCTTAAGATGTTGAATTTCAGAGGAACTATCCTACAGCAAACACTGAACAAGACTATTTAAATGTTGAGCAAGGAATCTCATTGGCTGCAGGATCATCAGAAGCCAATCAGCTTGTGCCATGCGGTAATGATGTCACTGCTTACAGACTGCATGTAAAGGACTGATCATCCTGATCTAGATCCAACCCTAGTGTTTAGTTCAGGTTTGAATGATGATTTATGATTGTATTTTCAAACACTAATAACACTATATAATTACAATCAACATCACTCTTGTGTTTAAGAAGAGAATGAGTCAGTGTTTTAATATGATCATCATGTTTTAGGTGTAATATATGATCCTGTCAATCAAACTGAACAGACTGCATTCAGTCACTTCTGCTGTCTGGACGTGATGCTTTCCATTTGAGACAGAAACTTTTACATTCTTGATTTGTTATCATGTTTTTATATGATTTATGATGCCAATTTATAAGTTAATTATCTCATAAAAAAAAATTTAATGATCAGTTTGTCTGCACTGCTTCACTAAAGCAGAAGTGAAAGTGTTCCAGTCCAGATCATGTAACCAATCAAAGAGTGAGACTGAAAACCCCATTTGCATTGTCAGGGTGGAGTGATTGTGATCCTCTCAGAATAGAGCAGCTCTGTCTCCAGAGACCATGTTCAAACCCCAAGAGCTTTATTTGACATTTACTGCTACATCAACCTTCTGAAAAGCACCTGCATCTTCATCTGTTAGTTGAATGATGTTGTCAGACACAAAGTGAACTTGTTGAGAAGCTTTATTGAATGTTGCAGCAAACACAGCAGATTGAAAGATCACACACACACACACACACACTCTCTTTCAGTATTGAGTTGTAAATCACTACAGCTGCAGCACTAGACTCATGTGAATCCTGCCTAAACTAAGTTAAAAAAAGTATTAGAAAGGCCAATCGCGTTTGTTTCCAGGAGTCTGAGTAAAGCTGAAGAAAACTATGCTCAGATCGAGCGAGAAGCGTTGAGCATTGTGTTTGGAGTGCGCAAGCTTTGTTTTTCTCAGTACATTTTTGTGAGAAAGTTCACGATGCTAAACGATCATCAATATTAAATATTTTAGTTCTAGGAACTCCATTTGTAGGAACTAATTTAGATCCTACTTCAGAGTAGGGTCTAAACCAGCACTATAGGAACTACCCGTGACGTTAGTGTACGCTGATTGACCGAACGCACACGGAGCACCAGCACACGCCATTTTTAAAACAGCTAGAATGTAAACACACAGATTATAGCCTATATATTTACTCCATAAACTAACTATACAAACATGGAAAACAGTGATAGATGGGTCCCGAAACCTTTATGCTGAAGAGAAAATCCAACGCAACTTTGAGGGGACCAAGTCAAACATGATTATGTTTATCTGCCCAGCTAGCAACACTGGACATCAACCACACGGCATAGGCTAATAACCTTTTTTCATATACTGTCTACTTTCTATAACAGTTCTATCTAATAACATATTAAACTGTACCGTTAGACAGATTGCTAACTAATAAACACAGAGAATGCGAGCATTGTTTGCTCTGGCGTTCTCAGCGCCGCCAAAATAAAGGTCCGTCGCGCCGTCAAAATAAAAGTCGCCGTGCTTGCGTCACTCCCTTACCCCTCCTACCAGTTCCTATGGCCCCTTGGCCAGTGCGAACGCAAACAGCAAAACCGAGTTTGGGGGAGAGTAGTTCATAGAACTGTTTAGAAGTGGATAGTTCCTAGAACTAAGTTCCTGTAACTACTTGGTCGGAAAGCGGCTTTTGTCTCAGACAATGGCCCCCAATTTACATCTCATGAGATGGCCACATTTCTACTAGCAAACGGGGTTCAACATATCACGTCAGCGCCTTCCCATCCTGCAACAAATGTGTTAGCAGAAAGGTTTGTTCAGACCATGAATCATGCTTTGAAAGCTTCGCTTGGGCAGGGCACATTTCATCAACGCCTTCATGCAACAACTTCTTGCTGTGCTAGAAGCTAAAAGCAAGAAACTGTCCTACGACAAAAAGAGAATCAGGTACAGTGACAGAACCTGCGAGCCAAAGACAGAACCTTTTAGACAGGCTCACCAGTGCTGGCCCAGAACTATGGCAGTGGTCTGGAATGGGTTCTGGCTACTGTGGAGGCCCATACGGGTCCAGTGTCGTATAAAGAAAAAACTGCTGGAAATCTATCCTGGAGGACACACTGATCAGTTGCTT
Organism: Abramis brama; assembly: GCF_963993115.1. Classification (NCBI taxonomy): domain Eukaryota; kingdom Metazoa; phylum Chordata; class Actinopteri; order Cypriniformes; family Leuciscidae; genus Abramis; species Abramis brama. The sequence goes on from NC_139982.1 coordinate 9,157,984, forward strand.
AGTGGAGCCAATGCATTCACAGATTTTCCCGAAGTCACTGACGTTACTGACCAGATGAGTTACAGTACACCAGCTTCAGTAGTATTCACTTCTGAGTGTAAGAGGGGAAGACATGTTGTGTATTTTATTAAAGTTGTTTATTTAACTGCATTTCCCATAATGCACACTGTTACGTGTGTTTCCGGATGTTCCGGTGTTATGTCTGACAGAGCAGTCACGCTATGTCTGTGTGTGTCTTACTTTTCTGTATGAGCCGTAATATTACCTCATAAGATACAATAATATTTATGGAAGGTCCAGTGAATTTCACATGATCGTTGATTGTTTATTATTCATTTATGTTTAGGATGGGAAATGTTTAATACAGTACAATAGACAATAGTATATTTATGTATACTTTTCATAATTTGTCATTGTTTTAGACTACACTCACCCTAAACTGATGAATATGAACAAACCTCATCTCTCCATTAATCCAACTCTTCTGACTCATTTCAGAGAATAAAGTGTCAGACAGTGAAACTCATATTTGCATCATCAGGGTGATTGTGTTCCTCTCAGAATAGAGCAGCTCCATCAGCAGATGTTCAGCGTCCTCACAGGAGCTTCATGTTACTGGAATACACTACTTCTCTAGTTTCTGGAGATATACTGGGGTTACAAACCATCAAATACAGTCTAATGTTTCTGTAGAAGACTACAGAATTACTGACATTTATCTCCTTTTCATACAACATTAACAATAATGTCATTTTGCTGAGAGTCATGAAAATCATCACCATAGTGTCATTTCCATCACATCTCAAATGTTTTGTTGTGTTTAATAGCATTCTGCCATGGAAATTTCATTTTTATAATTTTTTTGTAATAAATGCCAAATCCTTGGTCTTGCCAAAGGCTAATTCCTGTTAATATGTCATGCATCCTAAAAACACACAAATAAATTATATTTTCATACTTTACCACACAGCTTAGTTGTAAATGGTGTATTCATATTCTGATATTTACTTTGACTTTTCTTTATTTTCTTCACTCATCAGATGTCTCATATTTCATCTCGAGCATCTTCACTGACACTGTTGTCTTCTTGTAATTGTTCGGTGTGATGGAAATATTATATACTTTAATATTCTAAAGTCTCTTTCTGGGACAAGGGTAAAAATAATTCAATATGCATAAAAATAATTTAAAAATAAGCAAATTGGACCTTGTTATAACAAAAGAGGGGGAAACAAACCAATTGTTCATTCAAAAATTCTGATGTTTAAGAAACACACATGTATTACTGAAATAATTCCTCAAGAGCAAGTTATAATGGAGTTGAAAGAGTTTCAGGTTTAGTGTTTGTTAACAGCGGGGTTTGTCGCCCTCTGCTGGTTTGGAGATGAACAGTCGCAGGTTTAGTGTTAGTTAACAGCGGGGTTTGTCGCCCTCTGCTGGTTTGCTGTTGAAGAGCCTCTTGAGAAAGTTGAGCTGCAGGAATCCAGCGGTGATGATGACGAGACTCTGGACAGCAGACCAACTGTTCACATAAGTGGAGTTGGACTGAAGCAGGTAGAAATCAGCTCCTCGTCTCATTCGCTCGTAGTTGTAGTGACGCCACATGTGGAAGACAAACTTCTGCAGTCTGATGCTGCTCTCCTGTATGCAGTGCAAAGCTTTATTCAGTTGGGTGTGGAAAATATATATGTGAAATAAAATACATCTCTTTATTTCTCTCAAAAACATAAAAATCTGTTGAATATTTCACATTGTTTTTAAAAACAGTTTACTCATTAAAAGCAAATCATTTTACAGTATGAATATGTTTGTTGAGACTGCAGTTGTTTATTACCTCAATGAAAGACAATGTACTGTTTATCTGTTTCATATCCTCTTCTTTCTTTTTCTTCTCTTCTTCCTTTTGTTTCTCGATCTTCTCTTGTCCCTCGTAATACACACCAAAGTTCAGGAAAACCTGCATGCTCCCAAAGCGATTGTGGAAATTGCTGAAGCACATCTGATAAAAACCTGTACAGATACACATGATTATTTATTGATTCATTTATTGTTTAATTTATTCAACTTTTATATTTTTTATGTTTGGAGTTTGAAAGTGTGAGTTTTATTATGGCACTTTGATGTTAATTAATTTAGTATAATGTTTTATGATAAAAAATAAAAAACAATACACATTTGGAACAATATGAATTATAATTTTCTGGGTGAATTATTTTGTGTCTGAAGATGAGACCCACCAGTCTCTTCAACACTGAAGCCAATCTTACCACTTGCATCGTCAGCTTTGCCGACTATTAAGCCGCTCGGCGCATTAACAATCACAGAAAGATGTCTGTCAATGGCCACACCAGTCACCAGCTGGACCTGAACACACACACACACTGAGCTGTAACATTCGAAGGATTCAAGTGCACACTAATATTTAAATGCAGAACAACGTCTTACCATGAAGTGTAAGAAGAAGCGCTCTCCATAGTGAGCAAAGTGCCAGAAGCACTGGAGGTCTCCGGCACGCAGCATGATGGCAAAGTCATACTGATCCGCTCCCCAGAAAAGCTCCTGATCTGAAAGCTCTGGATGAGGGTCTTTCAACTCTCCACTGTTACTCAGCCCAAACAATAACAGAAGCCAAAGATGATAAATGCCATTCTGTAACATTTCAGATTTGAAATATGACTGGCAATAAGCTAAATGAAACCGGAGACCTATTCAGTTTCAGTGCACTGAAGTTTCTGATGATGATTAACTTTGAGTCTGACGTGTGGCTCTAAAATTTGTTCAGCCCTTCACAGGTGGGAAAATCCCAGCTAGGCCACAGGTGCTCTGGAAAACATCTCTGAAGTGCCTTCAAGAGCCTAGAAACAAATGATTTTACAAAACAATTTTGATTCCCAATACCTACTATACTTTAATTTAAAAATTAATTTAATTTAAAAATTAATTACTTATTTCACTGTGCTGTAACTATGTAAAATCTCAACCATTTACATACAATAATTATTACTTCAATACAATAATAATAAATGATTATTGTTATTACTCAATCTATTTGACAATATAGCTGCTTTATAATTAATATACAGTTATGAATTGTTATTTCAATGTTAAAACATGTCATTAAAGATTACCATATTATATAAGGTGTACATAATGATTCTGACGCAACATGAATGATAGAATCCAAAACACTTGAAACCGATATAATGGGCCCTATTTTAACGATCTGAAACGCAAGTATCAAACGCGAAACACAAGTAACTTTGTGGGCGATCTTGGGCGCTGTTGCTATTATACCGGCGGGATAAATGACTCTTGCGCCCGACGCAAATCTAAAATGGGTTGGTCTAAAGTAGCTTCATTATTCATATGTGTTTTGGGCGTAACGTGAAATAAACCAATCAGAGCGTCATCTCACATTCCCTTTAAGAGCAGGTGGGCTTGTTCCATGGCGGATTGCTATTATAACGGCGGATTTACCAGACGCACGCCAGGAGCGGTTCACAGCTGAGGAGGACGACGTTCTCGTCAGGGCCGTAAAACACAGAGAAGTGACATTGGGGATGGAGAAACGTACTCGGTTCTCTCTAGAACAGGGAACGAGTACTGCGTTATATCTTACGCTATGGGGAAATCTCTTTTCCGTCGAGATACTGAAGCCAAAAATGATCCTTAATTTTGGAATAATGTAAAACGCGTTGCGGCAGCATGCAGACATAGGCGAGACAGCTCGCGCGCCTATTGGCTGCTCTGCGGCAACTGCAGCAGCCTATCGAAAGGCCCCATCGTGACGCCAGCTCCAATGGGGGCACTTCGCGCCCACTGCATCACGTCCCGCCGAAACGGGCGTGGCCTTGGGCTATGAATAGCTTCGTCAGGCTGGTTTAGCTGGTTTTTCATCGCCGGAGCGAACCAGAGCGTGTTGCAGGCACGGCAAAGATATGCAGTACTCATTCCCTCTTCTAGAGAGAACCGAGGTTACGTTAGTAACCGAGTACGTTCTCTTACGAGAGGTTCTCTCGTACTGCGTAATATCTTGCGCTATGGGGAACACAGTGTAAAACGCCGTGCATGCTGAGATCCAATACCAAAGTCCCAAGGGCAAGTGCCGGGGCCCATATAGTACATGATCATCAGGGACTCACAGAGAGTCCAGGAAGAGGGAGAATAGCATCGTTCCTGTAATAAACAGCATCCCATAAGGAGCAATTATGCTGATAGTGTTCCACACAGCCAGGGCGAGCAAACTCGGCCTGGTCTGATGAATATTGTGGGTCTTACACACTGCCCACAGAGCTGCGTGATCGATCAGCGAGCGTTTGCTCAAGCAGTTTCAGTATTCTGGGCCAAAAGCATCGGGGCAGACAATACCAATTTATTAGACCGAAAGCAGCTTAGCCTGCAAAGCGGGAACCTCTAGGTTATAAAACCTTATAAATGTAGACGGGGAGGCCCAGCCTGCCGCCATACAGATATCTTGCAAGGCAATCCCTCTAGACCAAGCCCACGACGAGGCCATGCCTCTTGTGGAGTGCGCTCTGACACCCAACGGGCACTGCAAGCCCTTTGAGGCGTAAGCCAGCGCTATAGCATCAACTATCCATCTGGATAGGCTCTGTTTCGACACGGCTAGTCCCTTAGAACGTCCGTTGAACGAGACAAAGAGCTGCTCTGTCTGTCTGAAGACAGATGAGCGAGACACATAAGCCCTTAATGCCCTGACCGGGCAAAGGAAACTCACGTCCTTCTCCTCGTTAGAGACCGGCAGGGCTGACAGGGAAATCACCTGAGACCTGAACGGTATGTTGAGGGATTTAGGAACGTACCCGTGCCTCGGTTTGTGTATGACTTTCGAGTCATTTGGCCCAAACTCCATACATGTAGCACTCACTGATAGCGCTTGTAAGTCCCCTATATGCTTCACTGAAGCGAGAGCCAGAAAAAACACTGTCTTGAAAGACAGGTGTTTGATATCTATTGATTGGACCGGCTCGAATGGGGCACCTTTCATGGCCTCCAAGACCGTAGAAAGGTCCCATATGGGAACTGAGGGAGGTCTGGGAGGTTTTAGCCTCTTAGCTCCTCTAAGGAAGCGAATGACCAGATCGTTCCTTCCAAGTGACTGGCCAAGTGTTGGTTCAGTGAACACTGCTATAGCCACCACATAAACTTCGAGCGTGGATGGGGTTCTGCCCTTATCCAGTAGCTCTTGCAGGAAGGGGAGAACCTCCATCACCCCACAATTTGGGGGTGATATGCCACGGGCTGTGCACCAGCTAGAGAACACAGACCACTTTGAGGAATAGAGCCGTCTCGTAGAGGGGGCCCTAGCCTGCGTGATCGTGTTTAACACTCCCTCCGGGAGGTCAGCGGGTACCCGTTGATGGCCCACGCATGCAGGGACCAAAGCTCCGGGCGTGGATGCCAGATCGAGCCCTTGGCTTGAGAGAGGAGGTCCCTTCTCACTGGTATCGGCCATGGGGCAGTGCTTATCAGCTGCATCAGAACTGGGAACCAAGCCTGGTTCTTCCAGAACGGAGCCACTAGTAGCACTGAGCATCCGTTTTCCCTGATCCGCTCTAATACCTGAGGTAGGAGCGCGACGGGGGGAAAGCATAGAGCGGGCAGCGGGGCCAGACGTGGGCCAGCGCATCCTTGCTCTTGGAGAAAAATCTCGGACAGTGAGCGTTTTCTTGAGACGCAAACAGGTCTACTTCCGCTCTGCCGAATGTTTCCCACAGCAGCTGGACTGTCTGCGGGTGTAGAGACCATTCTCCTGCTGGAACATTGTTCCTGGACAGTCTGTCTGGTCCCACATTCAGGTGGCCAGGCACGTGCGCTGCTCTCAGCGAGCGCAGATTGTGCTGAGCCCAGACCAGGAGGCGTTCCGTCAGCCTGTAAAGGTTTCGGGACCTGATACCTCCCTGGCGATTTATATAGGCCACCACTGACATGTTGTCCGAACGGACCAAGATGTGGTGTCCTGCTATCTGGGGACAAAAGCACTTCATCATTTCCAAGCAGTTTATGTGTAGAAGCTTTTCCCATTCTGACCACTGGCCAAAGAACGGACTGCCCTCGAGCAGCGCTCCCCACCCCGAGGTGGAGGCGTCCGTAGACACCACCTTCACACTCGAGGAAGTCCCCAGGCTTACACCTGACTGGTACCAGTCGATCGCTCTCCAGGGTTTCAGAGCTGAGACGCATTTCTGATCGACCTTGAGGTGAAAAAGACCGGAGGCCCACGCTCGCCGTGGCATTCGCGCTTTTAGCCAGAACTGCAGCATGCGAAGCAGACCCAACTGAAGTACTGACGATGCTGAGGCCATGAGACCTAGCATCCTTTGAAACTTTCTGAGCGGGACTATAGTGCCGCAGCGGAAGGTTTCCGTCATGCGCTGAATATCCAGTCTGCGCTGTGGCGATAGCTGAGCTGTCATAGACAGCGAGTCCAGTTCTGTGCCCAGAAAAGATATTCTCTGACTGGGAGACAGTGAACTTTTCGCCCAATTGACTTTGAGACCCAGATTTGAGACCCTGTGTTCTATGAGCTCTGAATGAGACTGAGCTAGAACCAGCCAATCGTCCAAGTAGTTCAAAACTCGCATTCCCCGAAGTTTCAGGGGAGCGAGGGCCGCGTCCATGCACATCGTGAATGTACGGGGTGCTAGGGACAGGCCAAACGGTAGGACTGTGTATTGATATGCCTGGCCCTCGAAGGCGAATCTCAAAAATCGCCTGTGACGTGACACTATTTGTATCTGAAAATATGCGTCCTTCAGATCTATTGACACAAACCAGTCCCCTTGGCGAATTTGCGAGAGGATTTTCCTGGTTGTGAGCATGCTGAACCGGCGTTTTGAAAGCACTTTGTTCAGCCGTCTTAGATCTAGAATGGGTCTGAGACCCCCGTCTTTTTTCGGTACCAGAAAATATCTGCTATCAGCTTGAGATAAAGGCTCTATGGCCCCTTTGCTCAACAGTTTCGCAATTTCGGCTCGAAGTAGATGCGCTACTTCCTTTTACTACTACTTCCTACTTCCTGACGAAGCTATATTTATAGCCCAAGGCCACGCCCGTTTCGGCGGGACGTGACGCAGTGGGCGCGAAGTTCCCCCATTGGAGCTGGCGTCACGATGGGGCCTTTCGATAGGCTGCTGAAGTTGCCACAGAGCAGCCAATAGGCGCGCGAGCTGTCTCGCCTATGTCTGCATGCTGCCGCAACGCGTTTTACATTATTCCAAAATTAAGGATAATTTTTGGCTTCAGTATCTCGCGAAAAAGAGATTTCCCCATAGCGTAAGATATTACGCAGTACGAGAGAACCTCTCGTAAGAGAACACACCCAAATTAGCTTCGGTTAAACAGGAGTATGATAATTTGGGTAAATGTGTAAGCTAGATTTATGCCTATTTTTTCACATCTTCATGGACACAACAATGATTTCCCTCGTGTGTTTATATTTTTCCATGTAATAATGTATGGTTTTCTAAAAATGAGAACTGCTGCGTCTGTGTGTAGATGAGATATGTAAAGTGCATGCGCGTTGTGCACACGCTACATTGATTATGGCCAAACTTGCCTTGCGTTCGCTATAAACAGTGGGTGATGGTCACACAAGACGACTCGGTAGATTTGAAGTGTTTCCCCCCATTGTAGTGACCATCCTCGATTAAGTTTCACTCAGGACTTTTGTAAAAGCCAAAATATGACCACACCTCAGATTTGGTCCTCTTAAAAGGCTGAAAAATCTCCCGAGTACGGTCACTGCCTTCCGCCATTCTTTCTAGAATAAAAAACAACAACATTGCGTGCTGCACCTGCGTCAGACTGTTGCTGGCTGGACAGGATTTACAGTGAGTTATTAAAATCGCGATAATCAAACACAGTTTTAATGATAATTAAATTTTAAACGATAATACTAACCGTCAGTAGATTTTATCGTGGTTTATAGTGAAACCGGTAATATACATATACATATATACATATATATATGTATATATACACACATGGTGAACTAAACGAGACACAGGTGGGGCTAATTGGTAACTAAGGAAACTAACAGAGAATAATTAAGGTCAAACTGAAATAAAATGCAAGGAACAAAGACACCTAAAATAACCCTGAGAGTGATTCCCCTCCCACAAGGCTTTGCTCCATGAATAACTGTCCAAAGGTAGGTGAAGGGTGGAAGGAAGGGAGGGAGGCTTGGAGGAAGGGAGGGAGGCTTGGAGGAGGGGAGGGAGGCTTGGAGGAGGGGAGGGAGGCTTTGAGGAGGGCAGGGAGCTGGTGATGGACAGGGAACTGGAGAAGTCTGCAGAGGGGAACACCACTGCAGATTCAATGAATGGAGAAGCCAAGGCAGAGCCCTGATGGACCTTCTGGGTGGAACCTGGGGGCCGACCGACAAAGACAGAGCTGGGCAAGATTGAGACCCCAGCAAAGCTGCGAGGGAGATGGTCCAGGACAACATTGATGGCCTGGAGAGTCCAAGGTGATGCCGCCAGCTTGAGGGACCGAGGTGGAGACGTGGGCCTGGCAGAACGGGGTGACACCGGAGGAAGTGAGAACCAAGGCAGAGCTGGAGAGAAGGAGAAGCCAGGTGGAGCAAAAGGGGTGGGAGGGCTGAGGTGCAGCTGGAGGCTGAAAGTCCACAGCGAAACCAGGACAACGAAACAGTGGTGTAACAGTGGTTTGAGCTATTTTCAGGGAAACTGAATTTCATTACATATATATATATTTTTTACTTGACAAGTTTTACTTGTCTGGCGGCCAAACGAACAATTTAAATTTACTAATCAAATTTGATTTGGGGCAGCCACCGTTACACTAGTGAAATTAGTGAAATTCTCAATTGTATAAGGGGACTGGCTAGTGGCAAAGCACCGGGGCCGGATGGCTTCACAGTCGAATTTTTTAAAAAGTTCAAAGAATCTTTGGTTAATTCTATGCATTATATGATACAGTATTCCTATGTATTCTGTCCCTCTATGTTCAATAGAATTGTATTAGTTCGCTGGTGCATTTCTTTATTTTCCCACTAGGGGTCAGTATCTCCTTTAGTGTTTTTTTGGGGTTCTTCTTCGATTATATATTGCATGCGCGATTTGGCGCTCTGTGGTGATGTGTTGAGGCAGCACATAGATATCCATATAAGACTAGATGTCTTAAGGCGGAGTCACTTCCGGTATCACCGGAGGCCATCTTGCCACAGGGAAGCTGTGAATTAAGGTGAGTGATCAGCACGCACACAAATCCTCTTATCTCGCTGAAATCTTGACGGATTTACAAACGGTTTGGTTTCTTACAAACGTTATTAACGTGGCTATAATTCTTTCACATGGAAGTCCATTGTTATAATTATTCATATGTATGCAGTGTCATAACTACATCTCTGATGTTTATAACAAACCAAACTGTTTGAAAATAGGTAGAAAATTGAGCAAGTTATGGTTATTTAAAAGTGCGTGCACCATGTTACGAGTGAGCGAGCACCCTGTGGCAAGATGGCCGCCGTGTGCGGACGTAGACCTCCATTGGCCAGCAGCGCGGACGAGACATCTAGCCTTTATTATATGATATCTATGAGGCAGCAGGCAAAAAATGCTACACTCCTCTCAGACCCCTTATATCTTTGGGAAGCTTTGACATGCCATAATCTGTAAGTAATTAGTGGCCAATTTTGTTTTATAAATGTTCTGTTACTTAAGAGGTTATTTTAACTCTTACAAGCAAAAAGTTGTTTGTGATCTAAGCCAAGCTAATGTTGCTAGTTTCTGTTTAGTATGTGGTTGCACAATATCTTATAAGTCAATGTTAGCACTGCTTTTCACACAACTCAGGTCGTCAGGTTGTACATACAGGTTGTCAAAAGTAAAACAAGTAGCTTTTGTTTTCCTGTGTAGCTTTGACGAAGGCTTGCTGAGTTCATGTTCTACTAAATCTAACTAAAGAGGAAAGACCTGTTATACTTTTACAGAAAAGTGAAAAAAGAAACAAATTTACAACTTTCTTCTACAGTAGCAGTAAATAAATGTTGGGATTACAGATATGTTTAACAGTATTTTGAACTGCCTGTGAATCTGTGTACTGAAACTGCAATTAACTGCAGTATATTCTGCAACCACATGGTGGCAAACTGACACAAACTGAATTATTTAAAAATGTAATCTTGTGATTCTTGTATCTTGAATTCTGATCACTTCCAGCATTTACATTTACATTTAGTCATTTAGCAGACGCTTTTATCCAAAGCGACTTACAAGTTAGGACTAGATTAAGCGAGTCATCATGAAGAGGCAAAAATTAAATTCACAGCAATGTGTCTTGGTTTGTTAAATAATGTATTTTTAATAATATTTGCTTGTATGTTCACAGTTTTACAATAAAAAAAAAAGAGAGAGGTCTTCAGTAAAGGCACTAAGAAGAAAACTGTGTCCTGTCATTCCTGGAACCACCTTCTCTTACTGTATGTTTAGCTCGCTGCATAGGCTGAGTAGCCACACACTCAACCGAGGGCAGAAGACTATGAGTCTGGCAGTATGCCTAGTTCTTTGTTGGAAGCTAATATTTGTGTGCTTTTAAAGAAAGGCAAACCCCCTGAAGAATGTGGATCTTATCGCCCTATCTCTTTACTTAATGTGGATTTTAAAATACTAGCAAAAATTTTAGCTACTCGACTCAAGCTGGTGCTTCCCGCTATTATTAATATAGACCAGACAGGCTTTGTTAAGGGGAGATTGTCATCCTATAATATTAGACGGTTACTTAAAGGGGTCATGACATGGTTTTTGTTTTATTATGTTCCCTTAGGGGTAAATATAGTATTATTATAGTTTTTTGGACAAAAAACTTTAAAATGTTAGTGATTTATGACCTTTTCCCAACCTGTTTCTCACCCTCTGATTCAAGCAGTCTGTTTTGGGGGTGTTTCCCCTTTAAGAGTTCAGTGTTAACGCCCACTGTTATGATTGGCTAACGTCATTGACTAAAAGTAGTTTTACGATGAAATAAATTACTTACAGTTTTCGGCGTCGTTGGGACCCAGAATAGTCGGCACGGCCTGATCTTTAAGCAAAAGTTTTCTGGCAAAGCCAGCATCATACTGCGATTTGTTCTCGAAACAGTCATCCTTGAAATGTAGAGAACACACGCTTAAATTAACATTGCCGTGACTGGGACATCCACAAAAAATAAACTGCATCCATTTTTCCCTGACGTCTGGGTCGTTCGGCAGCGTATTCAAACATTTTGTTTGTCCACAGCCAGGAACAGCACATCTGCATGGCATCGCACTCTTCTTGTAGACAGACCCACTCGCTGCACGTCGACTGAACACCTGTGGGCGTGACAACGATGCAATGATGCGAAATGAGGCGTAACTGTCTTGCGCTGGAGGCAGTCATATGCAAACGACTGGTATGTCACTTCGTACCATGACGTCCCTTCTCACCATGGATCCCCAACGAGCTGTAATTAGAGCTTGAGTAAATAAATTCTTTGTTTATAATGGGGAGGACGTCTTAAGCTATGAAACTTGCAGGAAGTTTTAATGGTACAAAGACCTCTTATATACCAAAAGATCAAGGCAAATTTGGTTTCTCATGTCATGACCCCTTTAATATTATTAACCACTCAATATAAAGGGGTAATATTTCTGCGCAAAAGGGGGTGTAGTCATTTCATTAGATGCCGAGAAGGCATTCGATAGGGTTGAGTGGCCACATATATTTTCTGTGTTAGATCGTTTCAACTTTGGGGAATACTTTTGCTAAATGGGTCAAGATTTTATATACACTAGCAACTTCCGCTATAGTCACAAATGGCATCCGATCATACCTGACATATCTAGGTATAAAGATTTCACCTAATTTGGACTGCCTTTACAAATAAAATTTTACCTCGACTATCAAATCCATTATTAATGATCTGGATAGATTGTGCAGTTTACCATTATCATTGATAGGGCGTATTCACCTTGTCAAAATGAACGTAGTACCACGTCTGTTGTACCTTTTCCAGATGCTTCCCATTCTGCTTCCTGGTAAAACTCTAAGACAACTACGCGGTTCAATTATATATTTTATTTAGCGAAAAAAAAGGCCTAGACTTAGGTATAGCTTTCTCTCTCTCCCTAGTAGATCTGGGCCCGTATTCATAAAGAATCTTAATGCAAAGAGTAGCTCCTAGTGACAAAATTCTAAGAAAATTCTTAGAAATGTGGGCTCTTTACTCTTAAAATGATGTTTTATTAACAAGGTTCGGGAGGAGCACGTTCAGATAATTAACACAGGTGGAGAGCACTCAGCAATCAATGGTAAGAGGTGTATATATACTCAGCAGTCTCACCTCTTTTCATTGACAGTTTTTGCAGCATCCCTCCACCACCCCTTCTCCACGCTTCTAGTCCTAAACACTTACATACGGGGGGAGTACTCTGGGTTCGGGCCGAACTCCGAGCTCGGAGCCCTCCCTCCGGACAGCACGCCAAATACGCATTAAACTTTACCCCTTCAAAGTATTTTTTTTAATTTATTTTTTAGGATACTATGCATCCTGATAAAGTTCCCTTGGCCTTTGGAATTAAAATAGCCCCACATCATCACATAGCCTTCACCATACCTAGAGATTGGCATGGGGTACTTTCCATAAGATCATCTCTCAATGCAAATCAAACTAGCTATTAGGCTAACTGAAATAAAACCATGCCAATCTCTAGGTATGGTGAAGGCTATGTGATGATGTGGGGCTATTTTAATTCCAAAGGCCAAGGGAACTTTATCAGGATGCATAGTATCCTAAAAAAAAAATAAAAAAAAATACTTAAAAATAAAAATCTGCCTGCCTCTATGGGAATTTAACATAGGGGTGTCCAAACTTATGCACCCTGTATTTTAAGGAAGAACATTTATTTATTTACGATACATTATTCATTCACAAAGAAAATTGGTGTCCTTAAAGGTTGGATTTTTCCTATTTTTTTAAATTAAGGCATTAAGTTCAGTTTCCAAAAGATGATTTTTTATTCCTCTTTTTAGTCAACTTTAGTATGGGTGTCTAAACTTATGCATAGCACTGTATATAGAAACCTTATTATAAGGAAACACTGTATAAGGTTTTTATAAGAAACCTTATGGAAACACGGTAAAAGGTTTTTATAAGAAACCTTATTATTAAGAAAAACACTGTAAAGAGTTTTTATAAGAAACCCTTGAATCTGGTTCATTAAGAAAGACACTGAGACATGTTTTTATTTGAAATTGTTTTATTGGTTTATAGAAAAGACACCACAACTGTTGTTTGTAAAGTCATTTATTGAGAAAATGTTTTATAAAAAAGAGACACTGCAATTGGTGATGTAAAGTCATTTATTGAGAAGATGGTTTATAAAGAAGAACAGACCACAATGAATGCTGTAAGCATTTATTAAGCATATGGCAGAGTAGAGAGAAATTGAAAATGTATTAGAAAGAGCTTTACCAAAGAAAGAAGAAAAATGCAATCATTACCGTCTATGTGTTGTGGACAAGACACAGAAGATATAGCGATGAAGAAAAGGTCCAGAAGAAGGAGGACGGAGAGACAAAAGCTTTATAGCCAAGTCCTAGGGGGTTTCCAGGAGAGGATGACCAATGAACAAGTTTTAGGGAGTTTCCAGGAGGAGATTTCTGAAGATGTCCAAAAGTTGATGGACTTTAAAAGAGCTGGAATGACATGTCCAGTCAGACGCTGATTCACGAAGGACGGCCTCTCCGGTGTTACACTGTAAACCCAGATTTTGTTTCTAATTAAACTTACGAGTAATCATTACTTATTCTTTTATGTTTAGTAAAAACCTGCTATCATTACTAAACAACATTAGTTGTGTGCACTATTTAGCTGAAAGATTCATTGCACTAATCATGTTAAGCTGAGATAACTCGCTATGTTAAGCTTCTGTAAGGGAGGGGCGTGGCCTATTTAAACAGGTGACAGTGCGCAGAGTGCGCCATTTAAAGTTTGAACCAAAGAGTTGAACATTACCAGCTTAACTTATTACTAAACAGACTGACTTTATTTCTGTCAGACGTCTACAAAAGATCTTGTTGAGAATCAACAGAGGTTTAGATGTTGATTATTTATTGTTTCATTTGTAGTCACCATGATGGTGAAAGGTGTTGGCTTTAGTTGTGCTCTTGCCTTTGATATTTAAACATTATATTTTCTCTGGCTGCTATAACTGTGAGTTTAAAGGGCACAATAGTTATAGCAAAAAGCTAAGAGTAAAATGATCAATTGACTATAACTGCCTATTGATGCTGTTATCAATAGGGATTATAAGTCACTAAAGTCAGCAGCACTTGACTTTTCCTGTGATTTTACGGCAGGAAATCCAACAGAATTGTGTATGAATCTCAACAATGGTGCTGGGTACCCAATAGTAAACCTATTATCCTAAACCATGTAAATACAACATAACATGTTTAGTTTCAGCTTGTGTAAAAGGTTAGGGTTATATGTTAATACAACTCAACATGTTTAGTTTCAGCTTGTGTAAAAACTAAAGTGGTATAAGGCAACGGGTTTCCTCGCGATTTGCGAGTAAAGTCAACTAATTCGGGTTAAGAGTGTAGATGCCTTGCCATTGCGCCTCATGAAGATGAAAGCTTGTAAATTATTTGGTTTAGATTTACTTTTATTTTTATTTTATATATTAGTACCGTTTATGTAAACTAATTAACCTGTATTTAATAAAAAATACATATAATTGAAAGTAAGAAGCTCGCCTGCCTTAAGTCTCTCATTGTTAAAAGCGCTATATAAATGAAGATGACTTGACTTGACTTGACTCTGTTTTACAAAATATTGAGCTGAACTAAACCACGGAGCAGTCTTTCGACTGGATTGTAAGTATGGAAATTTATATACTTACTGTTTAGAACGAATTCGACTGACTTTACCTAACCTGAGAATAAACAAAATAAGGTAGAAGGTGTCTATATTTAATACCCAAACAAGGGGTTAAATTAAGCACTATAAAACACCCCGCCTCCTTACTAAGATGAAAGTTTTTGTCTTTTCCTTACTCAGAGTTGCTCTCAGATCGGTCCCGAATTGCTCTTAAGCTAAGACTCCTACGTAAAAGTTTTTAAGCTAAATTAAGAGTTTTCTGAGAGGATTCTTAGAATCTTTATGAATACGGGCCCTGGAGGTTTGGCAGCTCCCTCATTTGAATTATATCAATTATCTGCTCAATTAAAATATATACTGGAATGGCATCTAGACGACCCAAACTCTAGTGTCAGTGCAGAAGCGGCAGGTATTGGTTCTATCCCTCTTCGCAATTTATTATACAGTACATGTCATCTACAAAGTTGTCTGTTTTCATCAAAGGCAACATAATTCTCAATAATATGATTAAAGTGTTGCGGATGGCTCGCAAAACAGAGGGTTTTGCTACACACCTGTCGCCATACACATACACAATACTATACACAATAATCCAGATTTCCCACCTGGGTTGAGTGATGGGCTAACACTCTGGAAAAAACAAGGGATTTGTGTTATAGGTGATGTAATGGAAAACAATAAGTTGATGACCTTCAATCAGATTGATTCAAAGTATAATATTGACAGGAAGCACTTCTTTACATATAAGCAAATACATAGCTTTGTGTCAAAAAAGCTAAAGGACCATCCAGGCGGCCTTGGTCTGTATACAATAGAAGAACAGCTTAACAAACTGTCATCTTCTCGATCAGTACTTAGCCGTTTTTATAATATTCTCACAAGTTTTTGGGAAATGGTATGTGTTACACCTTATTTAGCAGACAATACATCCTGGGAAATGCAGTTTAAAATACTGGACAGATTACATATTGCTCCGGTTCGCAGCCACAAAATGAACCCCAATTTATCCAACCTATGCAATAAATGCAAGATCGCAGAGGGAACCCTTATGCATTGCTTCTGGGGATGTTTTAAGGTTCAGCAATTCTGGGCGGGGGTTTGTCTAGAAGTGGGTAAAACAGGGTTTTCCTGTTCTTTACAATTAGGGCCTAAGATCTGTTTACTGGGACTTACAGAGGAACTCCCTCATAGTTTTAAGGGTGATCATCTCTTGCAAATATTATTACATTGTGCCCGCAAAAGTATTTTGTTTGGATGGATAACTGACATAACCTCATCAGTGGCTCAGTGGATAAATATTGTTAAGGACTTTATTCCTAATGAAGCCTTTTCCTCTGCACTAAAAGATAAACCCTTTCAATTCTACAGGATCTGGGGCCCCTTTCTAAAATACCTAGGTGTAGATGCGGAACATATGCTATCCTTGGGAATTCAAAATTTAGCTTGGAAGGGGTATAGTCCATGAGCCAGGGGGGTTGATCGGTATCAACGGGGGGGCAAATGCTATCATTGTTTTTTGGCAAGGTATACACCCCTAGAATTAGAAAAATCACGATAGCAGTGCAGCGGTGGTAGCGAAATCACTTTTTTCAGCTCATGAAGTTACTAACCCCCTAAAATAAATTCCGTTTTTGAAATCTGGTGTATATCTGGTTTAGGCTCATGCTAGGGATATTGTCAATATTCTATAATATGGTGCTTGGTATCGTTGGAAAGGGGACCTTTTAAGCTTTCATTTAAGCCCAGTACTGAATCTGTCTGACAAACACAGAGGTCACAAGACTTCTTTAAACCAGAAATAACACACATTTTTTCACAATTTCCGCCTAAACTGTATGCTTTCTTTTATCCCTGTGGCATGAAAGAACACCATGGACACAAAACTCAACAACTTAAATACTCAAGGCACTCTGATGACTCAGAAAATGTATAATATACCCATACTATTTATTTGTGAGAGACTTAAATTAGACTTGTGCAGCCAGCACAAGTCTTCAAAATAGAATAGAGCCAATAGAATGGACAAATAGGATGGAGACCAATTAGTTGTAAAAGTCAATAAAGAAACAGGTTGTAAAGTGAATATATTTAATCAAAGACTGGTTTGTATGTTGATGTCCTTTATTTTATTATCTACTCATCATTTTCCATGTCGTCCTCGTCTTCATCTGAACTTTCTACACAGGTCACCTGGTTTTCACACTCTGTCAGTTTACACATGTCTGTGCACCTGAGGCCATTTGCAAGACACATACATGGTGGGAGTGAACATTTTTTTGTGCAGTTGCAGGCGAGTAGATCCAGGACAGCTTCAGGTGCTGGCTGGCCTTCCATCCAGTGCAGCACCAACTGTTCACCTTCCTCCTCTGTCTCCATCTTCCATCCTCTGCCAACAGGGCTTGGCACTTGTGGGTCCTTTTCTAAACATCTTTTCCAAATACCAGCCTGATAGTTAGCTCGCAGTGTGTGTTGCCTCAAGCTATCCTTGCACGGTGGGAGTTGATGACTCTCGATTTCACCTTTCTTTGCACAGAAAAGGTGGTACCTGAGCTTGTTGATCATGGTGGTTGATGCTTTTGGGGCATAGAAGACACATGTAAATGCCTCCAGTTGGTTGCTCAGTTCTGGTGAGAGGTCCCATTCCTGGCCCAACTTAAAGAATGTGTCTTGTATTTCTTTGTTGTTCATCAGGAGTGTAAGTGCCCTTGTCTTCCCTTTGCCTGCAAAAGCGCTTACAGTGTCACATCCTGTGTAGGCGTGCAACCCAATGAGAGCCCGACAAGTGTCCATGCCAACAGTGGCTGCAACCTTCCTGATAGCTACCAGCCTTGTACGGGTTCTTGTGCCACACTTCAGGAACAATGGGGCCTCAATCTTGTCACAGAATGCTAAAGACATGATAAAGACATCTGTGTCTTCTGAACAGATAACTATAGATTGGTATCCCTCTCTTGCGGCATGGGCGGCATGGAGAAGTAGTCGTCCATCTGCTTCTTCTTGTTGACATTGAAGAGTTGACACCTCCTCACTGTCTTGATATGTAATTCTGTAACATTTGTCAATCACAGTTGCATATAGAATCTTCTCCTGTAGCTTTTCTCTGTATTCTGGCTTCCTCCATTCATTCACTATGAAGCTAATGAGACTAGTTTTGTTATTGACTTTGGTCAGGAAGTTCCTCCACTGCCTCACCATCTGTGTGCTTGTGATATCCTGCAACTCATGACCAGTCTCTTCACCCCATAGAGATCTTTCACTATTTTTGATTGAGTTCTGCTTGTATGTGTCGAACACAACATCTATTCTTCTACTCTGACTGCCTTCCCTCAGAGCCATACCCAGGATTGTTGTGGCAACATCTCTGAAAGTAACTTCATCACCTTTCACTCGTTGGACTAAGTTCATCCCATCAACCACTGTGGCAGAGTTTTCTGGGTGTTTTTCCAGTAGTGCTACATTTTTTATTTTATTTTTCCATGTTAAGACTATGTACTTGTGCCATCACTATGATGGCACAAACAGAGACCTGTCTGCTTTCAAGATGACTGCCCTCCCACTTGATTTCACTTCTCTCTTCTTACACATATTACTGAATGTTTTCAGCTTGTTGGTTTTCATTGGGTCGTGGAATTTCTTTGCTGGTGTTTCTTTGTCTAGTCTCTCATCCTTGAAGTTTGCATAGCATTGCTCACCAATCTCATATGCCTTCATCAGGTCGGAGGCAATGTCTTTGGGAGCTGTTTTTGCCGTAGAGATGCTAATGAGGTCCCGCTTCTCTGCAAATAAGAATATATTTTATTGTCACCGTACTATGTACAACAAAATTGAGTGCTCACAGTCCATGTTTACATTAAACATTTTATGGCAGCTGCTGTTGGATATAAACTGTGTTTTGTCTGTTTGTGCATGTTTTGATTGATGTATACCGTCAAATGGGTTTATCCATCCTTGTATGAGGCTAACCACTGCTGAAACTGCTTCCTCATCTTTCTGGATTCTTGGTGACTGTAGCTCTGAATGAGAAAGCTGTGATTTGTTGCCTTGAAGCATCTCCCTTAACTGTCCTAGGAATGCACTGTGGTGCTCAGCTGTTAGGTAGTAACGCCTGACCGCTCCAGATTTCAGGCTAAACCGTGATGTGCCTCCAGGAGTCTGTGTGTCTTTATTCACTGTGACTTCAATAGCCTGGTCTACAGGAATCCTCCCAAATGTGTTGTTATTTGACAACTGCACTGAGAACTGGCCTGTCTTGAAGGCCTCATACACAGAAGGATACTTCTCTGGGAGGTTGGTCATCTGAGCAAAGTAAGGAGACAGATACCTGAGAGATGAGAGGGAGATTGATTTTAATATTTTGGCTACCAGTCTTTACAAATTGAATTGATGCAGAATATACAAACATACAGAAATGCATAAGGAATGTACCTGGCATAATTCATCTTATCGTAGGCAAAGCACCATGAGATCATGGTTCTTACAGCGTGGAGGTGCAACTCCCAGTCCCCCTCACGAGACGCACGCAGAAGGCCAAGTACTACATCCTCTACCATGTCAATGTATGACATCCAGAATGCAGAGACCTCTCCATTGTTGTGACGGAGGTGTTCTAGATAGTCTGTCCACAGGGTTCCCATACACAAAAGAAATATATTTGAAATATATTTTCAAAATATATTTTTGGAATATATGCAAATATTTGAAATTGGCCCAATAAATATATTTTAGTTAAATATATGTAAATATATTTTCATATATGTTTACATACTGTCTATGTTTATATATGTTTTAACTTTTGCAAATTGTTTCATTTGAAATATATTTTGAAATTTAAAAAGTTAACATTTTCACAAACAAACAACATGTTTTCAATTTATTTTTTAGATAGACCACTTCAGCCGTGGATGTGGGCATGGGAGAGCGGTGCTCTACCACTTCCCCCGCCCACATTTTTCCTACTGGTCAGGGATCGAACCAGCAACCCTTTGGTTACAAGCCCGAAGCCCTAACCAGTAGGCCACAGCTGCCCCTTTACTGACTTTATTGGCCTAAAAGTACAATTTTATGTAGGAAATAACACACAGAATGCAGAGTTTTTTCCCTATTTTTACAGAATTGAATACGGTTATTTAATAGTGTGTGTATGCAGTGTTAGACACTGAGTTTTATCTATTGTTTAAGTGCACTTCACTGTTGGAGTGTCACTGTTATACTTGCATCATAAATATTGTGCATATTTTCAATATTTAAATGACTTCAGGAAAGATGTCATAAAACAACAATAAATCTAATAATTGCACTTAGTGTTAGGTACGTGCCACGTAATATGGCCTAATAGTCCTAGGAAAGCAACTATCTCTCATTTTACATTGCAGTCATTTAAATGTAAGTACAGTATTTATTATAGCTGTGTGTCATAATACAGTAGTGAAATATGGTAGCCTACTGTTGTGTATAGGGGAAAAGGTAGAGGAATTACTATGATCAAAATACATTTTCGACCCTTCTTTAGCAAGCTAAACATTTTATGACCATATATTTTGTCATATATTTTACATTACATGTTATAAATGTAAATATATTTCACACTTAACATCATATATTTTTGTTATATTTCAGAATATATTTCAAAATGATAAATATAAGTGAACAACAATGCAAATATATTTCAATGTATTTGGAATATATGCCACATATATTTTTTTCTGTATGGGTTATCAGCTCAGCTGAACGTGGACTTTGGAGCAGATTGGTCATCTTTTCTTGGTTCAGGTCACTGGTCATGTCTTTAATATCCTCCAAGAACGATTTGATCATCCAACTCCTCTCTGGAGCATTTTTCTCAACCCAGGGTGTGAACTCTTCCCATGCAAGTCTCATCAGTGCTTCTGAGATGTACTTGTGGACCCTGACTGCACGGTTATAGTGTTTACCGTCAAGGAGTCCATTGATGGACCCCTCTGCGACAACTCCAGCCTCTATGCATATGTCCTTTAGACCAGCATCTCTAAACCGCTTTCCTATGATGGCTAAGGCATCACATATTGTATGGAATGTCCCCATCCTGAGAAGAATGTTGGAGAACCATTCTCTGTGCTTCCAGGTTATCTCAGCGGCTTTTGCATAGAGTGCTTGATCCATGACTACAACTATTGTCTCTAGGTGCAGTTCCTTCCTGATTAGCTCTGATTGTTTCAGGATTTCAAACACTGTGTTCAACTCTGTGGCTGGTGAGTTGATGATTGGCAGATACCCAACAATATCTTTTGAGATTGGTTCCTGGTCCCTGGTGCTGATATTAAAACCAGTCCAGCTGGGGATTGTCTGATTCTCTGGATCTATTTGCCTTGCAAGTGCCCACACCATTGTCTTCTTTCTTGCAAGAAGAGCAGCCTCCTTGGTTTCCTGGATACAGTGTTCCCTGGTTGGAAGAGGTTGTGGGCCCACACGTGCACCTGAATGAATGAATGAATGAATGAATGAATGAATGAATGAATGAATGAATGAATGAATGAATGTTTTATGTGGAATGTACATCACAATTAATTTGGATACATAGAAAATAGATACATGATTATAGCTTCATGCTAATTTTCAAACCTGCTCACCTGCTACATATACTTCCAGGCCTTGGTCTTCAATGGCGACTGATCTCTGCTTCAGTTTCTCAATGTGTGGAAGATCATTTCTTGACAGATGTGGTCCATAGAAATTGGCCTGTACCACTATGCCATTAACTCTGTGTGATGTACCCTTTCCAGTGAGGGTTTCCTCAAGTCTATCAATATTATCCCATGCAAGATTGGTGAAGACATGAGGCTTGATGGAGGCTGGAAGTACAACTCTTTGGTTAGAGGCTGTTGCTAGTTTTTGGAGACACAGAGCAGTGTTGTTCTCTTCAAGCTGGGAGTAAGACACCCCATGCCCCAGCTTGTTCAGTGTTTGTATGAGCTCAGTATTACCCGTCAGTGTTTTTACAGCATACGTGAGTAGAATGTGCTTTGGTGTTTTATGTTGACCACATGTGACAGCGTATATTATGTCCTGACTAAATGATAGAACCAAGAGTATCATTTCCATGAGTTTTTGTGTCAGGATTTCCAGTGAGCAGTCCAACGAGAAGCCGTTCTAGTTGATCTGGTAAAGTGATATAACCGCTATATTTCACATCAGATGGATGGAATGGCCAGGGGGTCACAGTCATATCCTGTTTAATGATTGATCTGATATGTGATGATGTCTGATCTATGATCTATTTATATATATATTTATATAACCTGCAAGCTAGCTAGCCTTCTAGATAGCTAGCCTGCTAAAAACACCAAGCTTACATTAGCTACTGCTACTATTCCCCACCAATTCACAAGCACAAGAGAAAAAGTATTTTGTACTTACATTTAATACCCCTGGAACTCAATGGAAGTTGATTGAAGATGGCATAGTTGGTAGTGTTGTTATAACCAGTCAACTGAACCAACAATCTTTTCATAAAACTGACAAAACCTTGTCAAACTGTCAAAATCCATCAACATTCCGTGCATGAGCTACTTTCTGACATTCTAACTAAAAGTGGGTGATTATCAAAATACATGATAGAAACATTTTGTTTAACGTTATGTTATGTTTTACGTTACGTAACGTTATGTTTTGTTAAACGTTATGCATAACACTTACAAGTGTTATGTTGACAACACTATTGAAACAATTACTTTTTATTACAACTGTACATGAATAAATAGGCCATTTGGCCCTGGACTAATAGGGTCCATTCTATTGGCTCTATTCTATTTTGAAGACTTGTGCTGGCTGCACAAGTCTAATTTAAGGCTCTCACAAATAAATAGTATGGGTATATTATACATTTTCTGAGTCATCAGAGTGCCTTGAGTATTGAAGTTGTTGAGTTTTGTGTCCATGGTGTTCTTTCATGCCACAGGGATAAAAGAAAGCATACAGTTTAGGCGGAAATTGTGAAAAAATGTGTGTTATTTCTGGTTTAAAGAAGTCTTGTGACCTCTGTGTTTGTCAGACAGATTCAGTACTGGGCTTAAATGAAAGCCTAAAAGGTCCCCTTTCCAACGATACCAAGTGATTTCGCTACAACCGCTGCTATCGTGATTTTTCTAATTCTAGGGGTGTATACCTTGCCAAAAATCACTATGAGACTTTGTCCCCCCAGATGATACCGATGGACCAAATTTGGGGCCCTGGCTCATGGACTATAGAGGTGAAGTTGGTTTGGCTGTAAAAAAAAAAAAAAAAAAAAAAGAATTTTATTTTTTTGTTATTTTTTTCAGTGTTTGTATACTTTATAGGTATATCCCTTAAAGACTTCTTTGACGATTTTGATGTATTCTGTAATGTACCCCCTTTTTCCTTTTTCTTTCCAGAGTTTGATATCCATATGAACAGACTTCCAAGTCAAGGATAACAAATAAGGGATTCAGATGGAGGTTTCATGTTTTGCTTGCATGTTTGACTTGTGATGTGTTCCTCCCTTTGTTCTTTTCTGTTTATGTGTTTTGAAAAATCCCTGTAATGCCTAAAATCGCAATAAAAAAATAAAAAAGCGCCCTACAGAGGACACAGCCTCCGAATTGGGACACAGTTATTATTTAGCAGAGACTTGGTCACATGCTTCCTGATATTATCCTCAGTGCTGGTGATGAATGAATGAATCATGGTTGTTATTTAGGCCGGAGCTTGGGGATTTTCACCCAAAGACACCATGAATTGAAAATTGACAGTTCTTAATTTACTGGAATATTGCAGTGTTTATTACAAATTATTTAACTGTGCACATATTTATTTATTTATTTTATTCTATTATTGATAATATTAATTGGAAGAATGCTTGGTTAATCCCCTTTAAATATTTCATTAATAATAAAACCAAAGAAATACATTTTAAAAGTGTGCATACCATTTACCCTGTTAAATCATTAATTGCAAGATATTCTGATATTGACGATTTATGTTCTTTTTGTAAAAGTGGGAAAGTGGTGTTGACGCATTTGTTTTTCAAATGCAAAATTATTCAAAATTTCTGGAAGGAATTGGCAGAATTTATCTTTAATTTAGCAAAGATTAAATACTATTTTACATTAAAGGATATTATTGTGTATTATGAAAACAAAGTTAACAAAGGTCTTGAATACATTGTTAATTTATTTATACTGTTGGCAAAATTTTATTCATAAACAAAAATATTTAAATTCATCCCCAATATTTAAGCTGTTTAAATTAGAATGTGACTGTTTCATGTCTTCACTGAAATTGTTAAAAAACAAAAAGTCATTAACGTGTTTAAAATATTTTTGATATTATTTTTGGATCCCCTGCTACCAATTAATGTCACTCTTTGTGTTGTAATATTGTATGCTATGCTATGTTTGTTACTTGTTCTGTCTACGATTAAATAAAATAAAAATATATAGCCTAATAATAATAATAAAAAAAGACTTTAGAGCCGCTTAGCCCCGCCCTTAGTGTCAACGACAACGTAATGTTTAACTCGTCTAACTCTTGTACAGTCTATGGTCTAACTGCTTGATCTATTTCTGTCTGTTATCCAGCAACGTTTTCACACACTGACCCAGAGCTGAGCCCAGAGCCCAGAGGAGCATTATGGGAAACGCTGAGATAAGCGGAAGTGTAAAGTGAAAGTGTCCTGACGGGTGCTCATAATCCGCGATGGACCTCAAGGAGAAAGCGATCGCGTCATTGAAGAAACACGCCAGCGGCGACGCGTTTTCCCGGTTACCGGCAGCTCTTCCTAAAGCCTCGGTGCTGATCCCGCTGATGCTGAGACACGGAGAGCTGCACGCGCTCATGACCGTGCGGTCCGTCAACGTAAGAAGATCTTCATGATCTCAGAGACACAGGCACTGTGTGCTCACAATGACATGTATTCACACCGTATTAATGAATGTCTAATACTCTTATGAAAATAAGTGCGCTTAGTTGTATTGATGTGTGATTGTAGTGTACTTCAAATCTTAAAAGTAGGCTATATTTTTTTTAAAAAACTTTACTTGCAGATAATATAATAACTTTTGAAACTTTGTAATTTTGTCGAATTAAATGTATGAGTTAAGTAGGCCTACATTTTAAATCATTGTTTTAATTATGTTTTAAATAAGTATTTCAGTGTCTTGACTAACTAAAGTACATGAATAAGTAATTGATTGTAATTTGTTACTTGATATTACTTTTAATGTTAATATATTTTAAATCATTAGACATGTATAATTATATATATTTGAATATTTGACATGCAAGTTTCAATAGAAATGACATTGAAACTTAAATTATATTTTAGTTTATCATAAGTGCTTGTCAGTACATTCAGCAGTTCATTTTAACCATATTTCAGAGACAGTAGAAGTAATTTTGAAGTTGTATGTTTTGAATTGTATTTAAGTCGCACTCTAAAGTTCAGTTAATTACATTTAATGTAAATTTAAACTATAATATTAACATAACAGATAGTGTTTAGAGATTAATTACATTCAGTTCGCACTTAATAGTTCACTTAAAAATGAAAATTCTGTCATCATTTTCTCACGCTCATTTTTAAGTGAACTATTCCTTTAAGTATATTCTTTTATAGTGTATTTTTCCATAAGAGTTCCTCTGAAAAGGGATAGTTCACCCAAAAAAAAAAAAATCTGTCATCATTTACTCGTGTTCCAAACCTGTATGAATTTTTTTCTTCTTCTGCTGAACACAACAGAAGATACTTTGAAGAATGTTTGTATCCAAACAGTTGATGGACCCATTGACTTCCATTGAATGGAAAAAATACTGTGGAAGTCAGTGGGTCCATCAACCTTTCGGAAACAAACATTCTTCAAAATATCTTTTTTTGTGTTCAGCAGAAGAAAGAAACTCATACCGGTTTGCAGGGGTGCCGCTTGCAATTTTGGGCCCTATGAAAGAATATGATGTTGGGACCCCTATCGCACACAGTCCATTAATAAAATCGATCTCTGTGGGCCCCAGAAGCGCATGGGCCCTTATAATCGTCCTAATATTTTCCCCTTAGCGGCGTCCTTGCCGGCTTGGAACAACTCGAGGGTTAGTAAATGATGACAGAGTTTTCAGTTTTGGGTGAAGTATCCCCTTAAGTGCACTTCTCTGGCACACGAGGTAGTGCTCTTGACGAAGCGTCCTCTCGACTCTCTCAGCTCAAGCATCACGCAGGAGAAGTGTGTTTCCCCGGAGGAAAGTCTGAGTCCGGCGACACGGATGAAACACACACGGCTCTGAGAGAAGCTGAGGAGGAGATCGGCCTTCCTCCACACACAGTGCAGGTCGTCTGCAAACTCTTCCCCATCCTAAACAAGGTTCACTCTCATTTCTGTACGTTTAATATGATCATTAATATTATAACTTGTGGTGACTGTAATGGCTCATCCCTTTGCACAGGCCGGTCTTCTGATCACTCCGGTCGTGGCTTTCATCGAGAGCTCCTTCACACCCCGTCCCAACGCAGACGAGGTCAGCGAGGTCTTCACTCTTCCCCTGGAGTTCTTCACTAAAGAGGCGGATCACTCCTGCTATCCCGTGCCCAGCGTCTTCGGCCCGACCCACAGCTTCATGTACACGGACCCGCGCACCGGACACATCCACCAGATCTGGGGTCTGACCGCCGCTCTGGCCGTAACCGTCGCGGCTCTCGCCCTCGGGAAGAAGCCCGAGTTTGAGCTCGGCTTCGACCTGGACGACCCAGCTTCTGCGTTCAGAGACGTTCTTAATCGCAGACTGAGCAAGTTATGAAAGACACACATCAGATTCAGTGTTTCTGATTATTATCGGGAAAATGACTGTAATTGAGCTGTAAAGTTTCTGAGGAGCAAGTTGGGATTGTTAAATCATTTTTATAATTTACAATGAGCAGAAGAGACTTTAAATATCATAAAAAAACTGTTCCACACTTTTGACCAGTAGTGTATATGCAATGATATAATAGATTTAATACCCTGAGACTTTAAGATTTTAATATTTCAATCAGTGTTTCTACTGGTGACTAAAAAGTAAAGCTAAAATTGAAAATATCAGTATTACATGCAAAACTTTAAAGATGTTGCCTTGTCAACTACCTGAAATAAACCAAGTTTAGGTTAAAGTGCTAAAACTGTAAAAGCACATTAAATTACTAAAAATGAAAACTCAAAATATAAAAATAAAATATAATTAAAAATAATAAAAAAATACTATTTAAAATAACGCCTCACATTCATGTTTACAATGTCAGCAAATCGTCACATGACAGGTAAACACTTTTTTTAAACAAGCCTGTATATTTGATTTTATTATACAATTATTTATTTTAATTTTACATTTAGTCTATTTCATTGATTAACTCCCGAAGCTCCTGCAGTTCTTCACAAACCCAGGTTGATGAAATCTCCACATTAGGCATTTCTCCATTCTGTCCACTAGAGGTCATCACATCATCACTTGTGCATTCATTGAGCCCGGGCATGTTAGATTTTAAAATAAAAAAACTAAAATTACTTTATTAGAAATTTAATCATATCACAACATTTTATTTACTATTCTGTTTCACTAGTAAAAAAATGAGACTTTAAATCTATACTTGAATAAAAGAGAATGCACAGAATCATAAGGCAAACACTTTATTTTATTAACAAATATTACAAAATAAATAGACATCTTCATGTTTGTATGTAATCTTAAAGAAGTGAATGTAACGTGGTGCTTGTAATTTCTGGCAGGCACTTCGTTTCTACGGACCTGATGAGTCATTCCTTTAGTTTGGTTGTTGATCAGAGTGTGTCATTCCAGTGTGTGTGTGTGTGTGTGTGTGTGTGTGGCACTGCATTCATCGAGTCACAGAAGTGTGCTGAAGATACCACTATTAAAATCTACTGCTAGTACCTACTTATGCTTGCTTGTATGTGTTTCATAGTGCAGTAAATGTTATCATTAACACATGTGTCCTATAGAAGAGTCTGACAGATGAACAGATGTGTCCAAACTCACGGGCACTGAATGTCTCTGGAACACTTCCACACACTGGACTCAGTGCTGGAGACCCGTGGGCCAGGGTTCAGGCCAGCACTGCTCTGAATATGAGAGTTTGTTATCCAACACAGTGGCTTTTATAC
Source organism: Abramis brama (assembly GCF_963993115.1). Lineage (NCBI taxonomy): Eukaryota > Metazoa > Chordata > Actinopteri > Cypriniformes > Leuciscidae > Abramis > Abramis brama. The sequence goes on from NC_139982.1 coordinate 9,186,003, forward strand.
TTTTAGAAGTGACCAAATATTTTTTAAATCACTGTATAGAAAAGTTCTCTTTTGTACTCTGGTCATTCTAGTCTGGATTGGTCTCCAGTTCTTATTTTTTGATCCATTCACCAAACACAGATGTACCAATCTTACCATCACATCACATTTTGGGAGCTTGTTCCCTCTGACGCTGCGTCTTGGTGTTGACGCTATGGGGAACGGCCTCGGAGTGACCGCTGTCTGACGCTCTCTAAACATGAAGTCCGTGATATCGCATTTTTAAAATATTTTTTGTATATTGTTATTTCCTATGTACTTATTCTTTTATTATCTGTCTTGTCACTGTCATTTTGAAATCCACATACTAAGAACGGACCACAGGTTACACAGGCATCAGGTCTGTTGTCTTCAGAACCCATTTGTTTGTAGCGATAGTGAAAATCCTGACCTCTGTCCTCTGTCCGCCCGCGTGTGTGGAGTTGCATGATGTAATGCCTCACGCCACATTCACGTTGACGTTGACTTTGTCTTGTGAGAAGTGGGAGGTCGCGCACGGCCATGATCACTCCGGGAGCCTTCCGTTCCTTCACACTGAAGGTGGACCCCCATTTTTCCCTTTCAACATTCAAATCATACACATGTGGAGGCATTATGTGAGCAGGGGTATGTGAAACCGCCCGCTCTAAGCAGGGCTCGAACCCGGGCCCGTCCGCATGCGATGGCGGTGCTCTTATAAGGAGGCTAAAGCGCCCCTTGAGATCAGGGGAGTGAGGTTTACACACACAGCTCTCACTGGCCTACATCTGTTACATGAAGACGCCCCGTGAGGAAGAGATGCCTGATAGCTCTCTCTCACAGACTGAGGTATCCTCATTAAGGGCTCTGCGTGTGTAGGTAGGGTGACCACCCGTCCCGCTGTGCGTTGCACCGCACAGCATTTTCACCCCTTGTCCCGCACGTCGCATATTGACAAAATGTTTCGCATTTTCATCAGTCTGTTGGTTTTTAATTATCACATGCGACCCTGGACCACAAAACCAGTCACATGGGTACATTTTTTTTAATTGAGATTTCTACATCATCTGAAAGCTGAATAAATAAGCTTTCCATTGATGTATGGTTTGTTATGATATGACAATATTTGGCCGAGATACAACTATTGAAAATCTGGAATCTGAGGGTGCAAAAAAATTTTGGCGATAGTGCTGCATTCACTCACAAAAATAAATATGTTTTATATATTTACAGTAGGAAATTCTACAAAATATCTTGATGGAAAATGATCTTTAAAATAATTTAATATCCTAATGATTTTTGGCATAAAAGAAAAATCGATAATTTTGACCCATACAATGTATTATTGGCTATTGCCACAAATATACCCGTGCGACATGTGACTGGTTTTGTGATCCAGGGTCTCATATTAAGAAAACGTATTTTTGCGGTGTAGTTTTTTACCTATATTTAACAGCGCTTCGTCAGAAGTACAAATACAACAGCCGTTTTTTAAATCCTATCCAATGGCTGAAAGGAAAGGAGTAAACACGGTCACTAGTAGGCTGTGACGGCTGTCAATCAAAATGTGGACCGGTGATTCGTTCCATGTGTTCCTGTCAGAAAACAAATGGATAATTAAGTCAATTCAAATTTTTTATTTAACAGAATTTATCAACCTGTTGCCTGCTGTGGTTATTTTAATTCACATCCTTTCTAAAAAATATTAATATGAAAGTTTTTGGTTGAATATATTCTTAATATATAAGACTGTCAATTAACTAATTTCATGTTGTTTTATATTTTATTTGTTCATTATTTATTTTGTTGGATTTTAGTTGGACTTGGTCAGAACTGTTTAAAAAATAGTGATCTGCATGATGCCGCTGCCTTTGGGCTCAGTGATGTTGAATTTAAATGACATGTAAAATAATGACATGTTATGTTACATTGTGATGTAATGGTGTTTTCTGGAAGGGACTAAAGAACAACGTATTTTTTTATCAGCTGAAAGGCAGAATACAAATGTTTTTAATAAGTTAGATAGACATTATATAACAGTTTTAGGTTATGTTTTAGTGTTGGTAACATGTCTCACATTGTCCCACACAAACTGAGTAATCGTCCCACATTTGGTTTGTGTAATGGTGGTCACCCTAGCCGTAGGTGAGGTGTGTGTGGCAGCGGGTCAGGCTGGTGGTGCTCTGCACACTATGGCAAACTAAGCCACCCTGCTTGGGTACCTTGACCAGAGATTGTCACCTGAGGCAGTTGCTGAACGGCTCCGGGCCACAGTCTTGGCTCTCCGGGCCAGCAAGCAGACGCCACTGCCATCGGTCATTCGATGACAGCGACGGTGGTCACAGAGAGGCACCTGTGTCTTAATCTGTCAGGAATCAAAAGAAGGAGAAAACTTTTCTCCTAGATGCCCCGATCTCCCCCTCTGGACACTTCGGCTCCACTCTGCAGTGGTGAGGCGTTTCAGGCCCTGTTTACACTAGTGTGTTTTAAACTATTACTATGGTTCTGCCTGGCGAGACTTTTGGAAACACTGCAGACCCTGTTTTAGTTTGAAAACTCCAGGGTTGCGTTTCAGTGTAGACAGCCCAAAACGGAGACTTTTGAAAACAAAGGCGTGGCTGTCCACATTCGCTCCCAGATCAGGTCTTCTGCGTATCCTTCCCTGATTCCTCAAGCCCATATATCATATGACCATTACACTACTGGAACACGACAATAACAGACCAGATCCCTCTCTCTCTCAACGGCTCTGTAACAGACCAGCCTCGATGACTGTGCAAACAATCACATGGAGACGGAACTGCAAGCTTTGCTTATTTTGTTGTCCTCTTTAGCAGCCATTGTGCAGTTAAACTGTATTTTATAATACTACAGCATGCAAGAGGCAAGAACAATCAGCAGTGGCTTACACTTGTACGTGCATTCCCATTGTGCATGAATGCTCATGTGACATGCATTTTTGTTGTGAAGTGTGGACTAATGGTGCGTTCAAGTCTTCTTGTATAGATCGTATTTACGAGTTGAACGCACTTGAGCGCCACCACAATGTCGTAAATACCAGTGGGGAGCTCTGGATTTTCTCTAAGCCCCGATCTTTACGAGTTGTGGGCGTGTCAGTGAGAAACATGGCAGAATACCGCAATACTTGAAGGTATTTAGCTGTGATATTGTCAGGCTTTTCTATTTACAGCGCAGTAAGCTAACTGCCTGGACAGAATATGATGGCATTATAATATAACAATGCAACATGTAATGATAAAGTTGGCATTGGCTTCATAAATTAATTAAAAACATAAAAAGACAAAGTACACCTGATGCACATTTCTTTGTTCTTCATTTTCTAGAACAAGAGTTTAATAACCTTTCTGTATTTTTGTGTAATGAATTAATAGAAAGTACTCTGCCATCTTACTCCGACGAAAGTGACTTGAACGCACCAGCCGTCGTAAACACGACTTCCCACCTCGCACGTACGAACTTCCCAGGAGGACTTGAATGCACCAAGAGATGTTTTCTAAATCGCAGTGGAAACGTCAGTATGGACAAGGATCATTTTCATTTTAAGACGCTGTGTTAAAGCAAAAATACCCCAGGTTGAACCGGGCCACAGGTAGAGAGAGTGCAGTCGGCTGCTGTCAGTAAGGCAAGGTCAGTAAAGACAGTAGACTACTTTACTATAGTCAGGCTCAGACACCGGTCGCTCCGAGGACGTGTCCACACCGAGACACAGCAGTTTCAGGGAACCGGGTTGCACACGCAACATAAGACATTCCACGGAATAAAAAACATAAAAAAGGTAATTGTTACTTTTTATCTCACAGAATTGTGATATAAGCTCGCAGTTGTGAGAAAAAACATATTTAATTGCATGTTTATATATTTTATATTATTTCTCAGAAATGTCAGAATTGTGGGATAACAAGTTGCAATTACCTTTTTTTTTATAACAAGCTTCCATCTTGCACCATAAAAAATCACAAATTAAATGCAAATACATAAACTTTGGTCACTCCAATATGCAGTGAATATTCATCATTTCCAAACGATCACAACATTGATCATTATATGTAAGCATTGTGTTTCTGACTTCCCTCAAAACACACGCAGGCTCATTCGAACACGGCCGAGGCCAGTCCGCTCCTCCTGAAGGTCTCCGCCACGTGTCTGGAGTGCTGGATTTTGGCCGAGAGCGCCTCGAACACGTCGTTCCGGTCCAGAGCCGTAGCGGTTCTGTAGATGAACGTCCCCAGCGACTCCAGGCCTCTCATGCCCAGGTTCACGCCGCAACCTTACAGATATTCATATGACAGATCACAGACAAGTGTCAAATATACAATCAGATATAATCTGAAAGGGAATATTACAATTAAAATAACATTTTGGCTTCATTGAAATTTTTTTTTAGCAGACATACAGAGCTACAGAAAATATATACAGGTCTTTCTCATTCAATTTATTATTTTTATATTATTTTATTACTTTTTATTTTATTTTTTCAATGCATGCTTATAGCTAACTCAAAATAATTTCAACCTTGTAACAGTATCACTCAGTTTTGGTGTGCCTTGTATAAATCATATATTGTCACTTAAATATATATATATATATTTATCTATCTAGAGTTTTGTTTTGGGTAAAACATGAAAGGGGATGAACATAAATCGTTCCAGCCCGACTGTAAATTAAACTTTGCTAAATGCATTATTATTATTAACTAAATAAATATCATAGTATCAATTAAAAAAATGTAAGGGGCAAATATTACATCATAACAGGGTTAGGCAGAAAGTGCAAGAACAAACAAATTCCGCATTTTCTTAGAAAATGCATATGTCACAATTGCTCCGGTCCTCCTTCCCTCACGCACACTCATTTCCCAGCATCCCTCCTGGATCTCACAGGCTGTGTCTGAAATCGCCCCCTATACCCTTGAATAGGGCACTATTTGAGGGGACAGCCATTTGTAGTGGTGCCCGAATCCATAGCGGACATTATTGAGTGCACTCATTCAATCCCACAATGCACCGCAATAATGAGTGTATAACCGATGTACGCTCAATTGATAGAGAATGCCCATAATGCACTGCGAGAGACACGCACTGAATGAATTCCCACGTTTCGCCAGAAGATGGCGCCGCAGCTGAATCAATCATCCGTCCATGTTCCAAACCGCGCTGGTCCAGCGTGATATCATACAGGTATAAATTCCTTTTTAATTGATTATTAAATTATTGAAATATGGTTTATAAATGCTAGTTTCATTACTACTGGAGCTGCCAGTTTGTGGTTTCATTAAGAGCAAGCACAAACTATGCAAAAGTACCAGCGCTTCCAGCGCACCCAGTGTCCGAATTCACTCACTCGTTTTCATTCACTCCTTCACGTGGACTATATTAGTGGAGTAATGTAGGGAATAGTGAATGAGGGTATGGGGGCGATTTCGAACGCAGCAACACATAAGCACTTACCTCACCTAACTTCATGGTCTCGTCATTCACTTAAAGCTGCAGTCCGTAACTTTTGTTGCTCTAGCGGTTAATAAACAGAACTGCACGCGTCTTGCGGAAGAACATTGTAGCCGGAGCTACTTCTCTCTGTTTATGTCTATAGGCACTGGGCTACTCCGCAGCGGCGCGACCCGAACCAGTCTAAAATAGTCAGAATATAAACACTTATTATAGGTGGACCGTAGTGATGCAGGATAAGACACGCTTTGGAAAATGGATTCATGATGTACTCGCTCATTTTATAATTTTTGTAAATTTTGAACTCAAAAAAAGTTACGGACAGCAGCTTTAATGTGTATGGACTTGCCTCCATTATAAAAATGAATTTGAATAAACAACCCTTTAAAAACGATTTTTTATTATTATTTTAAAAAGCTTTTTTTTTTTTTTGCATTACAAAATGTAGGTTCCATTTACTGTTTTTATCATTTATGATATATAATTTGTAAATAATGTAAGTTATAAATATGACTGTCCATAAACACAAGTATGAAACAGTAAGTTTCTGTGCATCAGGCGATGTTCAAATGCTGCTGTTCTCACCAGTGTCAAAGTTGAGCACTCTCGCAGCCTCTCCTTCCACAGTCACGGCCACGTTGTCTCCTTCGATGTAGGCGGCGCTGACGCGTCTGTACGACAGCATGATCTCGAACAGCCTGCGACTGCACTGCATGTGGTGCAGCGTGGGCTCACTCAGACGAGGCTCGATGTCAGTCTTGTACGCATTGAACGACTGGTGGAAGATGTTCTTCATGATCTGAGTGAACAGAGAGGAGGTCAGGTGATTCGTTCAGTCTCCCTCTCTACATGCTTTATACTCCCTCCACACACACACACACACACACACACACACACACACACACACACACACACACACTGTGGCTGTAACCAGGTAACAGCATGTGTCTCCGTGAATTACGTATCCTCTGACGCCTGTGCCCTGATACAGCTCGTCTGTTTTCTTCTTCAACCACTCACATCTTTGTGTGCTATTTCTGTTCTTTTCTTATCTGTGTTTCTGCTTTGTATTCATTAATGAAACTTTCCAAGTGAGGCAAAAGCAGAGCCAGAGTTTTGAAACTGCAGTCTGGCACTGATGGCTCAAGGTTTCGCTCGTCAGCCCCTGTTTGATTGTGTGTGTTTTTAGGAGGGTTCAGTGGTTATTGTACACCAATAGTGAATGCAGTATTGCCACCACTGACTAATCAGAATCAAATAATCTGAGATGTCAAATAAACACTTTTATTATGTGGAAAATAATTAAACATTCTTCAAATTTGCCAACATGCTCTCCTGTCGATTTGTAGCCGTTTTGTGTTTTGATGAATTGGTGGCTAATACATATGAAGTTGTGCGATATCAATTTTATCATACGTTTTGAATGATATGCTTATGCCCCACTAAGGGTGGACACCTTAATGCTCACTACTTTTTCTAAAAAAAATTGTTTCCGTGCAAATTACATCATATCAATTCATACTGAATCTGCATTTCATAAAATAGTCAAGCTTTCTAATCAGGTTGAAATTTCTCCTTTTGCAATTTTAACCTATAAAGAAAGTCACACAGGTTTGGAACGACTCAGCACGAATATTTTAGATTTAAACAGATCCTGTTGTAACTTTTACAAACTGCAACATGTTAGACTGTTAGAGCTTCTAGATCTTCTGGGTCAAATGCAGTTTTGATTGTAAATACTCATTTGAAGCATGAGGATACAGGTGTTTTTTAAAGTTTTTTTCTCATATCTTAAAGTTATGAGGAAAATGGAAGTATGCAAAAACCTGTGTTTTTATGGTTCATGCATGTTTGTGATTTCTTGTGTTATGTCAGGCAAATAAAGAGTACTACTACTACTGTTGGTATATGTGACTATACTGAATGTATGGATACAATTGGACATACTTATCTAACTTTATATAAAGAGCATTGGGATAATATAGTTACATGTTACGACAAAAATAAAATTAGGCGGTAGTGATTTGCTATATGTGACTTTACACGAGTGTGTAAAGCAGGACGTACTATGCATCTTATTTTTAACCGCAGAAGTAACCTATTTTCTGTGAATGTACGAGACTTCCGATTCATTGACGTCATATATCTCGTAACTTCATACAACTAGAAGAATAACAAAGTGCCCTAAAGGGTAAAACTATTTACACTACAAAGCAGTGTGTTTATAATTAAGACAATACATTAAAATAATATGGTAAGAAAAACCAGTTTGCAATATCAAGCAGCATAACAAAGCTGTTACGCCACGCTGCTCTTATGTTGAAAATAAGGTAGATATCTACAACAAGGGCCTAAAAACTCACTTTTTGCAACACCTGCCTTTGGCCTTTGATTTAAGAAAATGTATATAAATTATTAATATTTATTTCCAGCGATGAAACATTCAGTCAAGAGCAATGAGTGATTTTATCTTTATCTTTTGTTGTTTGATTAACATTAATGACACAGACAGCATCAGGAATATTAGGCTGCTGTCACTTTAAGAGCGAATGCGCGGATCCAATATACTGATACACGCATTTTATTGCTCAACTATTTACGTTCACTTAAGATATAACTGATGGTGTTCTCAAGGATACTTGCCAAGACGGGAAATTTTATGTTTTGTTTGAATAGATCTGTTCAAGCGCACGAAGATGTGAAAGACTGCTCACTATTAGCGCACTGTCAGAGACACGGATTTAACGCAAATTGAGTTCCCTTTCACATCATTTTGCGCTTGAATATTTCAACTGGCAAGGCATAAACCTTTGTGACGGTGCAGCACTGGCCCGTCAACTGTCCGACTGTACATTCACGTTTGTTCATGTTCTTACATCATTGCACTGCTAGAATTAAAGAAAATGTACCAGCCAAATGGTAATTTACACTGTTTCATATACTCGCCGACAGCGATTTTTACTCGCATTTGATGCTTGGCGAGTGTTAATTTAAGATTCTGTTTACAACTTTTAATAAGTATTTTGTGAACCTTTTACAACTATTTAGTAGGGGTGTGACGAGACACTTAGTTCATTAGACAAGACACAAGACAAGATTTCTGCACAGTATTTTTTAGGAATTCCTCAATGACACAATTCATGACTGGAAAAATAGTCTGCAGGTGCATTTTGAAATGTTTTAACTAATCATCTTCTAATGGATGTCATTTCAGTTCTACTTTATTAGTATGAATTATCATATGCATTGAAAGACAACAATATACAAGCACTGTAAAAGGTGCAATAAGTTCAACCATAATCAAAGTACTCTCTCAATGTGAGAGTGCAAACAGAGACCAAAACAGAAACCAGAGCTAAGATGTGGTTACACCTACACAACTACACAGCCCAGCCTGAGATAGGTCTGATGTTGGGAGACTGATTTGTGTGCATCAGGGAGCTCATGTTTTACTTTTGCTTTCGAATTTGCAATCGCACGTTCTCTGCGTATAGGTAGCGGTGGTGCTGAGCGCTCATTCTACAAGATAAGACATTTATCAGATACAATATCACGATATAGATCGCGCATAGGCTCTGTTGCGCAACGAATCCATCTCGCCTTCCTCTCGTCATGTGATCAGTGAACTGCGACTCCTGCTGCACTGTGTGGATGAGCAGAGCAGACGTTTAGTTTACAACTGAAGCGACTGTTGTCCAACTGAATTAAATGGTTTTTATTCCTATAAAAAAAGCAAAATGACAGTGGAGGTAATGTAATGTAAACGTAGTTTCATCCTCACACTCCGTCATGGCGATATCGCGAGACTGCTATCTCGTCACATTTTAATATCGCGGTCAAACCAAGCGGCAACCTCCCCGTCTCTCTCTTGAAACCAACACGGAAGTGAGTTAAACTGCAATTCGTTGACTGGCCGCTTGAGGCTGCAGAAGTGAGTCAAAACTGTATCTCCCCCATGTTAAAATGACCAACTTTACAGCAGAAAAAAACGTGTTTACAGCCTGGTGTCTGTATGTGGCTTTGGTCTATACAGCTAATTTTGCCCTTCATGACAACTGTGAGGGGGGTGAATTTTTTTATAACTCTTCCGTTTAGTTGATTAATATTTAAAGTTCTGCAAGGGTGTGGCCACTTGAGTGACAGGTGGATTGCCGCTGATGTCAATGCTAGCCGCTTGTCTGCTGTTACTAGCCGTCACTTCACCTCAGCAAATGTTAGCTGCTGAACTTGCCACCTCTGCAGTGTTTTGTGCTTTTTTTAGGGATTATTTCATACAATTTAAAACACCCATTACTTCGCCCACGGCTTTGGGTTCCGTCGTTGTCGTCGAGTATCATTTGAGAGAACAACCAGTGCTGTATTTCAGTTGTTTTCCTCTGTGAACAGGCACTAATGGATGTCTGACAATTTCGTTGCTTTTTGGAGTTATCAGATTTAAAAACGTCAATAAAGGCTCGTTCGTTCTGCTCTCACGGAACAGATAGATTATAATATGCTTATGTACCGTCAGATGAAATCCTGCAGGCGTCGGCGCTTTCTCCGTCCATGCAATAACGTTAAATGCACTATGCACATCCTTGAATGAGCGCGGATTTTCTAGCGCATTTACTTGAACTTCATAGGCAATGTATCTATGGAGAGGTGGCCAAAATCAGAATTTAAAATGGACTGAATAAGCTCTCTACGAACTTGACGAGCGATGCCGCGCTGACGGACCATAGACTATAAAAAAAGAGTGACTGACATGTATGCACATAAATCACTGTCTCACACACACACACACACACTCTCAGAGTAATATTGTTACTGCATAATGCATTTTCAACTAGCAGAATAGTACAGAATCACGATACACAGTCTCACTTGTAGCCATGTCTTTTAACTATTATAATATTTCGAAGGGCAAAAATAGGAACTTTTAATTGAGCTCCTCAGCTCCACTCACGCCCCGCCTCTTTGCCCATTTTCTGTTATCCGGGACGGCCGGCTCCGCCTACTTTAGGCTTCAAAAATGCTCTTCAGAAACCTACGGGTGACGTCACGGACACTACGTCCATATTTTTTTACAGTCTATGGGTCAAACCCCTAATATTTTGAAACACTAAACACCACCTGACATTATTTCAGCCAGAATGTCCGGCTGGGGAGGGAGAGCAGAACAGCCTTTTCATCTTCGGATGAACCTTTGAGAATGCATGGAATACCCTGAACCTAAAAAAAAAATTTGAGTCAAACAGATGCATGCTGGGACGGTGGGACGCCTTACTGAGGAGTTGGCTGTGTGGCGCAGGAAATGCATCATTTTGGAGTCCGCCTCTGCAGTGCAGGCCAGAGCCATGTAGCGGTTCCGGAAGGTCCCGTAGATCTTCAGGTGGAACCCGGGCTTGGCTGCGGGCTGGCAGGAGCTGCGGCGATCCTTCACGGTGTCGATCCCGTAGGCTGACAGGTCGAAGTACAAACTATGAGCTCGGATCTCTGGTGTGGGGACCTATAAAACAGAAGCAGAACAAATCATTACTTTCTTGCTTATGTATAATTAAAATTTCACTACACCTGGAACATATAATATATATATATTCATAGGGCATCCTTGATATATTTAAATATTTGTTACATTGTTCATGCCCAATGATTGACAAATTAATTATTGAAAAGTACAAAGATGAATTGCCTGTTCTATTCCCCATCTGGGACAAAACTGGAGATCTTTTAGTCTGATGACATGAGGACAGGAAATTTGATTGGACTAAACAGATATCTAATGGGGGGCAAGATCTCCCAACAGGCACTATTACTGAAACAATTCAATAATGCTGGCAGAAGCAGAAGCATCAGGACAGGTCATGTTCTGGCCTTCAAGGGCTTCTCGTTTGACTCCTGTCCGAACAGATCTACTACGCTCACTACTGAACATTCCTAAACGAGGCAAGAGCCTTTTACTTTGAGATATGTATTAGAGTTATGCATGTCATTTGAACGAGATCAATGAAAACGTACAATGCGGGGGAATAAAAGCACAATTACAAAGTATTCAGATTGCTGTTTTAATTGTCTTTTGAACTTAGTTTAGATAAATGTGTGAAATCAGTTGAGGAAAAAACATGTTTAGAAGTGTCCTATTTCATATATGATGAAGGAATTTCTTAAAGGCACAGCGGCAAAAATCCAAGCCAACATTTTAACATATTCAACAATTTTGAATATTTGAATCACTGCTAAATTTTGCAAATCGAATCAACATTTTGTTAACTTTTCAACAGATCTTGTTTAAAGTTCAAGTATTTTTTTAACCTTTTCACAGTCATTTAACATTAAATGTTGTTTCAAAGTTTGTTTAACATGACTTCAACCACATTTTAACACTGAAGGTATAGGTTGCATGTCTGCTAGGATGGCCTGTTTAATTCTTCATTTTTTACACTACCATACAGCGAATGCACAGCCTTTCAAAGGATAGTGTGCGCAAACACAGATGCTCAACACATGCACACTAGGAAGTTCTTAATCTTTTTCTAGTGTCTTTTATCCCCTATTGTGCCATATATCCAACGCAATCTCACAACCTCACGACCTCACCCATACGAATCTAAACCCCAGTGATGGGCAGGTTTAGGGACGGGGTCAGGGGTTGGTCATTTGTACAAATTCATACGAATTGGGCAACTTGTAAAATATGTACGATTTAGCAAAAATTCGTACGAATTAGCCATCTCATAAAATTTGTACTAATTGCCGTTTGATCGGGTTTGTATATCCGAGTGAAACGGCTTATTGAACAAGAACAAATGTGGGCGGGGCTTGATTTTGTCCGTGGGGAATTGATTGGATGGTTGGATGGTTGTGGTTTGCTATTGGTGGATCTCTTGTGAGTGACGGGTTGCCCCGCCCTCGTCATCAGAGAAGAGCGCATGAATAAATCATTTATAATAAACTGAGCAATGTTCCAAAAAAACACACAAAAAAACAAGAATTGTCAGTGATGATTTCATGGACATTAAGGCTCATAGAGAGAAAGAAAATGGTCATGGAAATCATGAATCCTCAATATGCAGAGCCAAGTTTCAGTTGCACGAATTAGACTGAAACCCTGCTTATCTCTGAACCTTATCAAGGTTGTTAAAGCTTGTTTGATGGATTACTGTATACATAACACTGACTAACAAAACAGCCCGTCAGGGGCCGCGAGCTGACCTGGGTTATCTGCGTTAGCTAAACCTTCTTTACCATCTGTTCAAACACAAAGCCCATTAACTAAAGCGAGAGAGAGAGAAAATCAATTATACAAGCCATCATTCTAAACCTGTGTAAAAAACAATCCAATTACAGACAGAATCACTGAAACATGTGCGGCTGATGCTGTGGGCTGGCGGCTTCTCTCTGGATCACCTGCATCACCCATGGCAGAAATACACTCTATTATTATTCATAATGGCTTAATTTCCTCACCAGTATTCATAAAGTGAATCAGCCCAGTAGGGCCCTCATGCCCTCATGAACACAGACCGTCAGACTAACATTCATATTCAAGAACACAATGAGAGATTTCTGAGGATAGCAGCCTGAGAAGGGGAAAGGAGATATAATGATGTGATACGGTGTAATGTATGTGCAAAAAATCAGTCATTTTAACATGAAAATGCTACTTTGTGAGGTGACATTTAAAGGCCTTGCATGTGAGTGTGTTTCAGAAGACTGTGTGTAGCTCACCTGTCTCTGGTCCAGTCTCTCTATCGTGGCATTGGCCCCGTAAGCGTGGCACGATTCGACGATGTAATCGGTGCTGATGCCCAGCACAGAGCAGGAGTCTCCACACGAGCCGTCAGCGACCACGATCACACGCGGCCATTCTGCCCTGGACATCTTCCTCAGGTACTCCTCACTAAACTACAGAGCAGAACCACACACACAGTGTTCTAGTGTAATCAGATCCCAGAACAAACGTCTGGACCTATTATGCCCCCTATTATGACCTATAAAGCCGGATGTCAGACGCAGCGTCCCGTGAGTATTAAACTAAGTTCTCTTTCACGTCTTATTGTGCTTAAACTGTCAAAAACACACACAGTTCACATAAACACAGTCGGTTATCTCTGAACGTAAACAGCAGGGGGAAAATCGCATGTGTATATTACATCTGATCTGTGTATTAAAGTGACAGTAGCATAATACTTATGCTATACATAATACTTAACTAATACAGTTAGTACTAACTGCTGTATATGCTGTAAATATGAATCAAACTACAAAAGAAAAACAGGAACTTTCTGCTCTTGACTGAATAACTGCTGGTGCTGTAAATGCTCTGGCGAGGAGATAAACATGGCGGACTGTGTACAGATCGCTGAGGGGAGGAGCTATGCTAATAGGGCGGAGTCTGTCCGCAGTTTGTGGGCGGGGCCTGTGCAAAGTGACATCACACTGCATAGAAACTGAAAATGGCTTATTCTGAAACACTGTGTATTATTTATGAGGATTAAAAAAAAAGTGGGTGGATTATTGGGTGGTTGTGTATACATTTATGTTTAAACACCATGTAAAAGGGAATTTTGCATAATAGGTCCCCTTTAAATGAAGCAAAAACATTTATCACACACAGTGTAGTCCAATTCTTGAACGAATGACTCTGAACCAGTTCTTTTAAGTGAATCAAAACACAGCTAGTCGAGAGATTTCTGAATAAATGCCTCTTATGTGTCTTTTTAGTGATTGATTGAAACGACAACACACACAGTGTTCTTCAGCTCTTGAACAAATGAGCCAATTATTTTTAATCAAATGCATGCAACTGGGCCAGTGTTGCCTGAATAGTAAATCTATAAGAAAAGTGAATTTAAAAATACACATTATGAGTTTTGTTGTAGTAAGCTGTATTTTATCAAATGAGCATTTATATTTGAGATATAGTTAGGGCAAACTATTGCAATGGATTCATGCCTTTATGCCATAAAGACGAAACGTAAGAATGATTGCCATCACTATAACAGCAGACGCCTCCTCAACAGCCCGTGTGTTTAGACTGTGTAAGAGCATTAATGGTTGATCTGCACACACACAGCCTGTGTTTAGACTGTGTAAGAGCATTAATGGTTGATCTGCACACACACAGCGACAGATAAAGACTCGCGTTTCTCATCCATGGCTTGTTCTCCTCGGAGCAGCAGGACGGTTTCGTTAAACCACACCGACAGCTTGTCACCCAGAATAGCTGTAAATGAAATGAGACTCAAGCCTGGTTTGGTTTACTGGATGTGAGCTCATCGAGATACATCAGAGACGTGACATGAAGAGTCCAAGGCCAGAGGAATCATTTACTCAAACTGAGCTCGTCCCTCACTGGAACACACACAATACGCGACAACAAATACTACAAAGTTAGTGTGTTACACGTTCATCATGACGGATGTTTGATTCACTGAGGGGCATCCAGTTATCATTTTGGAAATAAAAGCGATTATTTTGTACTTTTAATTAATTACAAGTAAAAAATTTAATAAATTAGTAAATAAAAGAAAAATCTTGAAAAGTTGAGAATTTAAAGAGTTAATTCACCCAAAAAGTCACAAACTTCTTCATGTCGTTCCAAACCCATAAGACTGGTTAATCTTCAAAACACAAATTAAGATATTTTGAATGAATATTTTCATTCGAAATATTACTATTAAAAGTCCAGTTAAACAGAACTTAGAAGATCCAAATCTATATGAATCAGTCCGTTTAATCCAAGGCTTCTGGAGAGATACGATCCCTTTACATGATGAACTGATTTAATTCAGGCATTTATTCACATATTAACAATGATAGGCACACACACACACACAGAAGTGTGCGTCACACACTAGATCAAACCTTGTTGGTTGCCACATCACGCACACGTTTGAGCTTCCGTGTTTATCATATGATGTGATGTGTGATGTCATATGCGAGTGCATTGCATTGTGGGATACAGTATTCTAGGTAGTGCATTAAAGCGAGCACTTCTGTCAAAAGTTTTGATCACTGCATGCTTCACACTGCAGATGAAATAATGTATGCTAGTATCTCAGGCAGAATAAATACCAATGATAATGATTTTCTCCAAAAGAATCTTTGTTTCAGTGACGAACAGCTTGTCCCTCGGTCAATATAAGAAGCCCAAAGAGTCCCAAACAAACCCCTGTCCTGACTGAACATGAACCGCCCTCAGCACGCAGCGACCCAGACCAGAACGAGCTCTTTATAGCAGACGATAAAGCTCTGCTGGCCTTGACAGAACAACGAAAGAGAGCAGAAAGAGATTCCTCACTGGTGTATATCTGCCTGTAGCTTCAGTAATGCCTGTTAAACATGATCACCTCTTCATTACATGACACACACATGACAGTTAGTTAGTCGGCACTAAATGTGTGTAATGAAAAAACTTTCTAATTTCCTAATTTCCTGATGATGGAAATGCCTTGGTTTACTCCTGAGGCAGAATCTGCTCCTCCAAACCTCTGAGAACAGCAGAAGCGGACAGCAGAACACAGGACAGGTGAAGCTCCTCTTTCTGCAGCTCACGGTGGAGGAGACGCATCTCTGAGCACAGTGAGGGATCTACTTCACATATATGACGTGTTCATGAAGACACTGGCATCATCATGTCAGTTTCAGATGACAAATAAAACATGGAGCCATTTATGTCAAATGTGCATGTCAAAGATAATTGGTAAAACTGTTAAAAAATTTGTAAAATTGACTGGTTTGTGTAGAGAAA